>NW_006408520.1:34864062-34925334 GCF_000296735.1 Chrysochloris asiatica
GGATCGGACATTGTTTCGTTCTGCTGTGCATGGGGTCGCTATGAGTCGGTTCCGACTCGATGGCACCTGACAACAACAACAACAACAACAACATAAAACCACAGCCATAGAGTCAATTTAGAGGTGAATCTTCATCCTCAAAGAGCTGCTTTTGGGATACTGAACAGGTGAAAGTCTGATTAAGCAGGATCAGGACTAAAGGGAGGATGCTTTAACACCTCAAAATGAAGTTTTTGCAGAGTGTCAACAGTGTGGGCAGAGGTGTGTGGACATAAATTGTCATGCAAGTTCACAGTGCCTTTGGATAGCAGTCCTCTGTGTTTAATCTGAAGTTTAGCCTTCAACTCTTTAGTGAGCATCTCACTGTAATGAGTTTTTCCTGATAGTGTTCCAATACTGGCCCTTGAGAATCCCAGAAAATTGCAAGCATCAATTTTCTAGCTGATGGTTAACTTTAAAATATTTTCTTGGTCGGCAATTGAGGATGTTTCCATTCCTTACTCTGCTGTTTACTCTCAGGTTTGTAGGGATGAATCCATGTCTCATCACTAGTAAATTTTTTTTTTTAAAGAGACTTTAACCTTTCTTCCAGCATAAGTCCAAATTTTGTTTGCAGATATTCAAATGCTCTGTTTATGTTCTTCTGTGAGTTTTTCAGTACCCATCTTGCACAAACTTTTTGAAACCCATATCCATCGTGGATTATTTTACCTGCAGACCCATGACTGATTTGCAAATGATTTACCACATTATCCACTGTCACGCATCTGTTCGACAGAATCATTTCATGTGCATACTCAATGTGTAGATGTGGATGGGCCGTAGATGTAGATGTGCATTTTAATATACCAGGGTGCTGATGATTTTTGACGCACTCTGGCATAGGACCAACATTTCATGAGTGAAGTAATTGAGAGTTGCTGTACCTGATTTAAAAAAATTAAGTTCCATTGTGTATCAGGCCCTGTTTTGTTCATATCGCTCAAATTGATAGTTACAACTCTTCCCATATGATATGATGTGGCAGATGCTATAACATTAATGCTGCCCTTGAGGGAGGAAAAAAGGAACAGGACAATTTACGCATAACTGTGTAGAAGGTTGAGCGTTAATGATACTCTCAGAGTTGTCTTTTAGTCTTACACTTTTGATCTCTAGCTAGAATATCTTCCTAACATATTTTGACTGCAACCATGGTAAGAAATAAAATTTGCATCACCTCCTAGCACATATGTGCACACACCCACACACAAAACTGAAACAAAAAATGTTCCAACACAGTACTTAGAGTACTACCTTTCTTACTATATGTAATACATTCTGGATTGTAATATTGTCATCTATTCTACGCTATTATTTCAATTAAAATATGTGTTGAAACTCACTGAAGGAGCCCTGCTAGTGCTTAGGTTAAGTGTTGGGCTTCTAACCAAAAGGTCAAGTCTTTGAACCCACCAGCCACTCCACAGAGAAAAATGGAGCCGTTTGTTTTCATAAAGGTTTATAGCTTCACAGTCTGGTTTCATGAAGATTTATAGCTTTGGAAAAAGTATGTGACAATGTCCTGTGAGTTGGAATCTATTCAGTGGCAGTGTGTTTAGTTTGGTACTGAGACTCACTAAATTGATTGCTTGACCCTATATGGATCACATTGTTTATTTAAAAAAAAAAAAAATCAAAATGGACAAACAGAAAACTGTACTAGGACCCAAAATTTATAGGCAGGCTCCTTGCATGCGCAATTTGCAAATTTGTAATTGGGTTCAAGCATAACAACAACTGTGAGGCTAGCACAGAACCAGGCAGTGTTTCGTTCTCTTGTGCATAGGGTCACTTAGAGGTTGTATCGTCTGCATATTGCAGGTTGTTAATGAGTCTTCCTCCAATCCTGAAGCCACGTTTTTCTTCACACAACCCAGGTTCTCAGATTATTTGCTCAACATACAGGTTGAATAAGTGTGGTGAAAGAATACAACCCTGTCACACACACTTCTTAATTTTAATTCAGTGTTCCCATGTTTTGTTTGTACAACTGCCCCTTGGTTCATGTACAGATTCCTCATGAGCACAATTAAGTAAGTGTTCAGGAATACTCATACTTCTCAATGTTGTCCATAGCTTGTCATGATCCACACAATTAAAAGCTTTAGCGTAGTCAATAAAGCACAGGTAAACATCTTTCTGATAGTCTCTGCTTTCAGCCAAGATCCATTGAACATCAGCAATGATATCCCTCATTTCACGGCCTCTTCTGAATCCAGCTCGAACCTCTGGAAGTTTTCTGTCAATGTATGATTGTAGCCGTTTCTGTATTACTTTTAATAAAACTTTACTTGCATGGGATATCAAAGAGATTGTCCAATGATGTCCGCATCCCGTTGGGTCACCTCTCTTTGAAATGGGCACAAATACAGATCTTTTCCAATCAGTCTGTCATATAGTTGTCTTCCAAATTTCTTGGCTTAGATGAGTGAGTGCCCCCAGGGACACATCACTTTCTTGAAAGTTTTCAATTTTCATTCCATCAATTCTTGGTGCCTTGTTCTTTGCCAGTTTCTTCAAGGCACCTTGTACTTCCTCCTTCAGTGTCATTGGCTGTTGATCATATGCTATCTATTGAAATGATTGAACATCAACCACTTCTTTTTGGTACAGTGACTGAGTAGTCCTTCCATCTTCTCTTGATGCTTTCTGCATCATTCAATAATTTGCCCATAGAATCGTTCAATAACAAAAGTCGAGGGTTGAATTTTTTCTTCAGTGCCCCCAGCTTGAGAAATGCTGAGCAAGTTCTTCCTTTTTGGTTTTCTGATTCCAGATCTTTGCACATTTTGTTGTAATATTTGGCTTTATCTTGTCGAACTGATCTTTGAAAATTTCTGTTCAGCTAATTTACCACCTCATTTTTCCCATTTGCTTTAGCATCTCTACATGGTAGAGTAAGTTTCAGTGTCGTTTCTGACATCCGTTTTAATTTTTTCTTTCTTTCTTGTCTTCTTAATGACTTTTGCTTTCTTCATATATGATGTTCTTGATGCCATCCCACAACTCTTCTGGTCTTCAGTCTTTAGTGTTCAATGTATGAAATCTGTTCTTCAGATGATCTCTAAATTCAGATTGGGATGTATTCAAGGTCATATTTTGGCTCTCGTGGACTTGTTTTCATTTTCTTCAGCTTCAGTTGGCATTTGCATATGAGCAATTGATGATCTGTTCCAAAGTCTGACCCTGTCCATTGTCTCTTTCTGCAGATGTAGTAAATTTGATTTCTGTGTATTTTATCTGGAGAGGTCCATGTGTATAGTTGTCTCTTATGCTGTCTAAAGAAGGTATTTGAAATGAACAAATCATTGATTTTGCAGAATTCTATCATGTGATCTCCAGCACCATTTCTATTACCAAGGCTATATTTTCCAATTACAATTCCTTCGTCTTTGCTCCCAGTCTTTGCAATCCAATCACCAGTAAGGATAAATACATCTTGATTGCATGTTTGATCATTTTCAGATTGTAGAAGTTGCTAGAATTCTTCTACTTCATCCTCACTGGCTTTAGTGGTTGGTGCGTAAATTTGAATAATAGTGGTATTAACTGGTCTTCCCTGTAGGTGCATGGATATTATCCTATCACAGACAGCGTTGTACCTTATGACTGATCTGTATATGTTCTTTTTGACAATGAATGTAACACCATTGCTTTTCAATTTGTCATTCCCAGCATAGTAAACCATGTAGTTGTCAGATTCATAATGGCCAACACCAGTCCATTAGTGAATGCCTAAGATATCAATGTTTATGCGTTTCATTTCATTTTTGACAATTTCTAATTTTCCTAGATTTATATTTCGTACATTTCATGTTCTGATTATTAATTGATGTTTCTATTTATTTTGAGCTGTGCCGCATCAGCAAATGAAGATACCGAGGGCTTTACTCCCACAGGCTTTACTCCATTTGCATCCCCACGGTCAACTCTACTTTGAGGAGGCAGCTGTTCTCCGGGCTCATTTTGAGTGCTTTCCAACCTGAGGGGCTCATTTTCTGGCACTATATCTGACAGTGTTTCTATGCTATTCATAAGGTTTTCAGTGAGTAAATATTCAGAAGTAATTCATCACTCCTTCTTCCTAGTCTTTCTTTGTCTGGAATCTCATCTGAAACCTGTCCACCATGGGTGACCCTGCTGGTATTTAAAATGCCGGTGGCATAGCTTCCAGAATCACAGCAACTCACAAACCACCACAGTATGACAAACTGACAGACGGTAGAATTACATAATTTAAAATAAATGTATAATTATAGGTGACTTGAAGGAATTATACCCAAAACTGTAAGAGTAGTGCCAGGGAAAGTGGGCTTTATCTAGTCCAAGGTTGTTGTTGTTAAGTGCCGTCATTAGGGACAGAAAAAGATGGATTTCAGGCAGAAAACAGCATATACCAAGTCCATGTAGTGACAGTATGTACGAAGAGTAGCATATTGTGAGTCTGGAAAGAAAGGCCAATAGCAGTCTATCTGTTGCAGAAGCATAAGGGAAGCAGAACCACTGAGAGTGAATGTGGGCTAAGCTATTTATTATAACGATTAGAAGTCTACAGAAGAATATCTCTGCATTTGGTGGTAGGTCTGCAGGGTCATACGTTTGAAATAACAGTAGAACATCAACTGGAATTCACTAGTAAAAACTGGCAACCACAAGACAAACTGGAACCTGTATCTGATTCTCAACACCACCCCACCCTGCTCTAACCCTGACAGTGTGGGCTGGTGCCTTTTACCATGGAGCTGTACCAGTGCCTGGCCCGGAAAGCTGGATAGACCAGGACTCAGAGATGCTGAAGGAAAAATTCTAGCAGAAGCTGGAGGAGCAGCAGGCTCAGATACTGCCCTATACCATGAGCAGAGTCAGTAGATCAGTGTCAGCATGTATGAGCTACAACAGTGCTCTATAACCTTCAAAGCATTGCAATGGCTGTTACTTCTGCCTTCAAAATCTCATATGGATCTAACCTATGGCCAACTGTAACTTGAAACCATGTAGGGGAAGGAATTCTAGGAAATATTTTTAGCTTAGCTAAATTTGCTCCTTGTACAACATCATTCTTTGGAAGGTTTTTTTTTTTTTTTTAAAAACATGATTAGGCTTTCTGGATTCATCATATAAACATTGGAAAGTCATCATAGGGGTTTAAGTGAGTGAGGATGGTGGGGGGAAGGAAAATGGGAGAGTAATATGATCAGATTGGTAACCAAAATTGCATTTTGGAATTTGCACTGTAAAAAAGGAGTCTGGGTGTGGCACTGTGGGTTAATGTGCCAGACTGCAAAACCATTTGAACTGCAAGGTTGGCAGTTCAAGTTCACCAGCTGCTCCTCGGAAACCCTATACAGGGTCACTATGGGTCGGAACTGACTCGATGGAACTTCACAACAACAACAACAAATGTAGAAAAGGGGTCAGAAGAGATTGAGAATGACTGTTAGTAAATCTGTGGAGTTCCTGAGTGACACAAACATTTAAGGCCGGCGTGACTACTAGCTGGAAAGGTTGGTGATTTGTACCTATCCAGAGGTGCCTAGGAAGACAGAGCTGGCAATCTGCGTCAGAAAGGTCACAGTCTGGTAAACTCTGTGGATCAGTTTTACGCTGAGTGTGTGTGGTCACCATGAGTTGGAACTGACTTGACAACAGTTTTTTCATTATATGAAAGTTACAATTTATTCATTTTGTTTTTAGTAGGTATATAGATTGTTTCTGACTTTGGGCTACTATTATTAAAACAATTATAAAGTTGATTGTACAGGTCTTTTTGTATAGAACTTTATTGAGATTTTTGAAGTTTTGAGGTGGGAAATATAATTAAGTTTGAAATATTTAAGGGATACTTAAATGGAATACTTGGGCAATAAGAATCTGGATCTAGGTATAGATAGGCTAAATACTTTCTTCCCGACACTACCTTTTCTCTTGTCCTCCTCTTACCTCATACTTTTAGGATGTCTAAGATTATTGATGAGCTTTCTCAGTGCAGGGGACTTTATTACTAGAGATAAGAGAAACACCCAAACCATAGAAGCAACAACTATGTGCCAAGAATCTAGAAGGTAAGTCTAAATGTGCTTCAAAATTGAGGGTCCAGAAGAAACAGTCAAGGACAGGGTATGTAATGGTTAGGTTTCTATGTCAACTCTACTAGGTTAGGATTTCCAGAGGGTTTGCAGTCAGGATTGTGCTTATTCCTATGATGATGAAACCTAATGTTCGCATAGTTGACTGTATGATGAGTGGCTATGAGTAGCCAGTGAATTGAAGGGATGCTTCCTTGGGCTGTGTGACCTGCTCTCAATATTATGGACACAAGGGAGGAGCTCTCACTGTCTTTTCCCTTGGGGACCTGGGACTCTACAATTGTAATATAATAACTTTCTCTTTATATATACATATGTATGTTTTATTGTCTTTGCCTCTCTAGAAAACCCAGCCTAAGACAGGGTATAACCTAAGAGGCTAGAAAAGAAAACTCTAGCAAGTACAGTTTTATTACAGACAAGTAAAGGGTCTCAGATTGGAGCATTGAGGATGTGAGCCATATATGACAATTTTCCATCAATTCCCTTAAACCATTCTGAGTAAGGTACAGCACTGTAGGATCAACCCTGGACTGCAAATCACAATATCGGCAGTTTAGTCACACTAGCTGCTCCTCAGAACCCCTATACAGGGGTATCAGAACCCCTATCAGAACCCTCTGATGCTGTGCATCAGAACTGACTTAACAACACTTAACAATGACAGCAAGTAATAGTTAGCTAATGCTGCCAAATTTAGGAGGCTAGAAGTCCAGCTAGAGTGCCAGCTCTTGGGGAAGGCTTTCTCTTTGTTGGCCCTGGGGAAATGTCCCTGTTTCATTTCAGCATCTGCAAGCTCAGTATTCCTTAGAGATCTCCATACATCCTGGCATCAATCTTCCCCTGATTGTAGGAGCTTCACAATTCAGGAGTCGCAGGTCTAACACATGCACTCCTGGCTTTTCTATCTTGGTGGTAACAGGTCCCTCTGAGCTCAGCTCACTTTTCTCTCCTTTTACATCTCCAAAGAGATTGACTCAGGATAAGACCTAATTCAATAGATTGCACCTGACCTCATTACCCTCACAGCTGTAAGGATTTACAACATCCGGGTCATTACCATCAGATCAGGAGTTATCACATCAGATCATTCCATGGGGTTGATTGTGTTGTATTCGAGCTCATCATGGAGGTGATAACTACATGTTAACTGTTAAACCATTGAGAATCCTGGCTCAACCAAGTTGACAGAAAACCTTAACTGTACGGGGGCTTCAAAAAGTTCATGGAAAAATGGAATTGAAAGATAATGGAGTTCTTCAGGGACTAGGAAGAAGGAGTGACGAATTACTTCCAAATAGTCAGTCACTGAAAACCTTATGAGTAGCAGAGAAACACTGTCAGATACAGTGCCAGAAAATGAGCTCCCCAGGTTGGAAGACACTCAAAATGCGACTAGGGAAGAGCTGCCTCCTCAAAATAGAGTTGACTGTGATGATGCGAATGGAATAAGCCTGTGGGAATAAAACCCGTGGCTTTTATTTGTGGATGGGGCACAACTTAAAATGAATGGAAACATCAGTTGATAATTGGAACATGGAATGTACAAAGTATGAATCTAGGAAAATTAGAAATTGTCAAAAATGAAATGTAATGCATAAACATTGATATCTTAAGCATTAGTGAGCTGAAATGGACTGGTGGTGTTGGCCATTATGAATCTGACAACCACATGGTTTACTATGCTAGGAATGACAAATTGAAGAGGAATGGTGTTGCATTCATTGTCAAAAACAGCATAACAAGGTACAAGTCTGTCTGTGATAGGATAATATCTATGCACCTACAGGGAAGACCAGTTATTACCCCTATTATTCAAACTTATGCACCAACCACTAAAGCCAGTGAGGATGAAATAGAAGAATTCTACCAACTTTTTCAATCTGACATTGACAAAACACGCACTCAAGATGTATTGATCATTATTGGTGATTGGAATGCAAAGGTTGGGAACAAAGAAGAAGGGACCAGTAGTTGGAAAATATGGCAGTGGTGATAGAAATGATGCTGAAGGATACCTTATAGAATTCTGCAAAATCAATGATTTGTTCATTTCAAATACCTTCTTTAGACAGCATAAGAGACAACTATACACATGGACCTCTCCAGAGAGAATACATAGGAAATCAGATTGGCTACATCTGTGGAAAGAGACGATGGAAAACTCCATATCGTCAGTCAAAACAAGGCAAGGGGCAGATTGTGAAACAGACCAGAACTTGCTTATATGCAAATTCCAACTGAAGCTGAAGAAAATGAAAACAAGTCCATGAGAGCCAAAACATGACCTTGAATATATCCCTCCTGAATTTTGAGATCATTTGAAGAACTGATTTGATACATTAAACACCAAAGACCGAAGTCCAGAAAAGTTGTGGGATGACATCAAGAACATCATAAATGAAGAAATCAAAAATTCATTAAGAAGACAAGAAAGAAGGAAAAGATAAAAATAGATGTCAGAAGAGACACTGAAACTTATTCTCCAGTGTAGAAATGCTAAAGCAAATGGAAGAAATGAGGACATACAAGAGCTGAACAGTAAATTTCAAAGAGCAGCTCGAGAAGACAAAGCCACATATTACAACAAAATGTGCAAAGATCTGGAATCAGAAAACCAAAAATGAAGAACATGCTCAGCATTTCTCAAGCTGAGGGAACTGAAGAAAAAATTCAAGCCTCGACTTTTTTTTTTTTTAACTGAAGGATTGTATGGGCAAATTATTGAATGATGCCAAAAGCATCAAAAGAAGATGGAAGGGATACACAGAATTATGATGTTCAACCATTTCAAGAGGTAGCATATGATCAAGAGCCAATGATACTGAAGGAAGAAGTTCAAGGTGCCTTGAAGGAATTTGTAAAGAACAGGGCTCCAGGAATTGATGGAATCAAAATTGAAATCTTTCAAGAAACTGAGGCGTAGATGGTGGCACTCACTCATCTATGCCAAGAAATTTAGAAGACAATTACCTAGCTGACTGATTGAAGATATCCATATTTGTGCCCATTCCAAAGAGAGGTGACCCAATGGAATGTTGAAATCATTGGACAATCTCTTTGATATCCCATGCGAGTAAAGTTTTGCTAAAGGTAATACCGAAATGGCTACAATCATACATTGACAGAGAACTTACAGAGGTTCAAGCCGGATTCAGAAGAAGCCGTGGAACGAGGGATATCATTGCTGATGTCCGATGGATCTTGGCTGAAAGCAGAGAATATCAGAAAGATGTTTACCTGTGCTTTATTGACTATGCAACGTGAATAAGGAAGACCTTATGGTGTTGGAGGAGAATATTGAAAGTGCCATGGGCTGCCAAAAGAACCAATAGATCCGTTTTGGAAAATGTGCAGCCATAGTGCTTCTTAGAGGCCAAGATGGCCAAACTTCATCTGTCATACTTTGGACATATTGTCAGGACGGAGCAGTCACTGGAGAGGGATATCATGTTTGGTAAGGTCAGAGAAAAAGAGAAGATCCCCAGCGAGATGGTGGCAGCATCAATGGACTAAAGTGTGGCAACAATAGTGAGGTTGGCCCAGGATCGGGCAGTGTTTTGTTCTGCTGTGCATAAGGTCGCTATGAGTCAGTACCAACTCGATGGCACCTAACAACAACAACAATACAGAAACAGCTGCAAGCATACACTGACAGAGAATTTCCAGAGGTTAAAACTGGATTCAGAATGGGACGTGAAACAATGGATGTCATTGCTGATGTCTGATGGATCTTGGCTGAAAGCAGAGAATACTAGAAAGATGTTTACCTGTGCTTTATTGACTAGGCAAAGATTTTTGATTGTGTGGATCATGACAAGCTATGGACAACCTTGCGAAGTATGAGTATTCTGGAACACTTAATTGTGTTCATGAGAAATCTGTACCTGGACCAAGAGGCAGTTGTTCGAACAGAACATGGGAACACTGAACGTTTTAAAATTAAGAAAGTTGTGAGACAGTGTTATGCTCTTTCACATATTTATTCAACCTGTGTGTTGAGCACATAATCTGAGAAGTTAGGTTCTATGAAGAAAAATGTGGCTTCAGGATTGGAGGAAGACTCATTAACAACCTGTGATATACAGACGATACAACATTAGTTGCTGACAGTGAAGAGTACTTATTTACTGATGAAGATCAAAGAGCACAGACTTCAGTATTGTTTGCATCTCAATGTAAAGATAACAAAAATCCTCACCAGTGGACCAATAAACAATGTTCTTATCAATGGAGAAAAGATTGAAGTTTTCAAGGATTTCATTCTTCTTGCATCAAGTATCAACACTTATGGAAGCAGCAGTCAAGAAATCAAATGACATATTGAATTAGGTAAATCTGCACAAGACCTTTTTAAAGTGTTGAAGAACAAAGATGTCAGCTTGAGGACACAAGCCATGGTATTTCCAACAACCTTGTATGCCTGGAAAAGCTGGACAGTGAATAAGGAAGATCATAAAAGAATTGATTCTTTTGAGTTATGGTGTTGGAGGAGAATATTGAAAATGCTATGTATGGGCTGCCAAAAGAACCAATAGATCCATTTTGGAAGAAGTGCAGCCAGAGCGCTCCTTGGAGCCCAGGGCATCCAAACTTTGTGTCTCATACTTCAGACATATTGTCAGGAGGGACCAGTCACTGAAGAGCTATATATTATGTTTGGTAAGGTGGAGGGCCAGAGAAAAATTGGAAGACCTCCAGCTAGATGGATTGTGAAAGTGGCAGCATCAGTGGACTCAAATGTGGCAACTTCAAGCGTGAGTTTGGCCTAGGATCGGGCAGTGTTTCATTCTGCTGTGCATAAGGTTGCTATGAGTTGATAACAACTCGATGGCACCTAACAACAATATATGTGAGCCCTGGAAGCATAGTGGTTTATGTATTGGACTGGTAATTGCAAAGTCAGCAGTTCAAACCCAACAGCTGCTCTGTGGGAGGAAGATGAGGCTTTCTGCTCCTGGAAAGATTTACAACCTTGGAAACCCGAATCAGGGTTGCTAAGAGTTGGAACCAACTCCATGGCATTTAACCACTACCATATATATGTAAGTTGCTGTTGTTAGGTGGCTTTGAGTTGATTCCCATTCATGGCAACCACATACAAAACAGAACGAACCATTGCTGGGTCCTTTGCCAACCTCACAATCGTTACACTTAAGTCCATTGCTGCTGCCACTGTGTCAATCCATCTCACTGGGGTTCTTCCTCGTTTTTGCTGACCTCCCACTTTACCAAGCATGATGCCCTTCTCCAGGGACTGGCCCCTTCTGGTAATATGTCTGAAGTATAAGAGACCAAGTCTCACCATCCTGGCTTCTTAGGAGCATTCTGTCTGTATTTATTTCAACACAGATTTGTTTGCGCTTCTAATAGACCATGGTACTTTTAATATTGTTCTCCAGCACCATAACTCAAATACATTAATTCTTCTATGGTGTTCCTTGCTCATTGTCCAATTTTTACATGCATATGAGACTTTTGAAGGAGCTCTGGTAGCGTAGTGGTTACAAATTGGGCTGCGAACCGTAAGGTCAGCAGTTCAAAACTACCAGCTGTTCTGCGGGAGAAAGATGAGGCGTTCTGCTCCCGTAAAGATTTACAGCCTCGGAAACCCTGTACAGGGTCGCTATGGGTTGGAACCTACTCGACGGCACTTAACAACAACAACAACAACATGAGACTTTTGAAAGTACCATGGCTCGGGTAAGGCACACCTTAATTCTCAAAGTGACATCTTTGCTCTTGAACATGATAAAGAGGTCTTGTGTAGCAGATCTATCTAATGCATTACTTCGTTTGATTTCTTGCCTGCTGCTTCCATGAGCATTTATAATAAGGTGAAACCCATACCAAAAGCTGTGGTTTTTGATCACAATCTGTACGCATTTTCATCCCTCTTCGCTTTCATCAAGCAAGGTTATATCATCTGCATATGTTGTTAGTAGTCTTCCTCTATGCCTGATGTCCTATTCTTGTTCATATCATCCAGTTTCTCGAATTATTTGCTCAGCATACAGATTGAATAAGTATAGTGAAAGAATACAACTCTGGTGCATACTTTTCCTGATTTTAAACCATTCAGTATCCCCTTTTCCTGTTTGAACTACTGCCTCTTGGTCTATGTACTGATTTCTCTTAAGCACAATTAAATGTTCCAGAATACTCCCTTTCCACCATTTTATTCATAGCTTGTCATGATCCACACAGTCAAAAACCTTTATTTAAAACATTGTCAATACTAATTGCAACTGTCACAACTGTAGTTAATCTTACAGTTTAGGAACAGAGAACCCTAGGACCATCGAGGGAGTCCAGGAGCACAAGCGGATTGTGGGACCCTAGCCAGAGAAGCAGTGACACCAGAGATGGAGGCAGAGATGAGAGCATGGAGAGAGAGAGAGCAGCAGAGGATTCTAGACTCATGGAAAAAGAACAGCTGTGTGCTGGCAGCTAGGTGCTGGTGGCCAGGGGGTAGGCTTGGAGAATGTGTCCTTTGGTTGTTTAAATGAGTATATATTTCTTGAATGTTTTTGTGTACACACCCCAAAAACAAACAAACAGACAGACAAACAAACAAAAAACAAAGGGAATAGAAGCAAATACTGCTGAATGATGATGCACAGCGGAGATTGTAATCATTGCAATGAAACGATGTGTATAAAACTGATGTTTCCCCCATGTAGAGTAATCACTCAATTCACAATAAAAACTTAAAATAACAAAAACAAAAACATAGTAAAGCTCAGGTAAATATCTTTCTGGTATTCTTTACTTTCAGCTAAGATCCATCTGACTGTCTTATTCCATGTCTTCTTCTGAATCTGGCTTGAACCTATTACAGTTCCCTCTCAGTGTATTGTTGCATCCACTTTTGATTTATCTTTAGCAAAAATTTTACTTGCATGTTATATTTATGATATTGTTCAATTACTTTTACATTTGGTTGGGTCACCTCTGTTTGGCATGGACATAAATATGGATCTCTTTCAATCAGTTGGTCAAGTAACTGTCTTCCAAATTTCTTGGCATAGTTGAGTGAATGCCTCCAGTGCTGCATCAGTTTCTTGAAAGATTTTAATTTGTATTCCATCAATTCTGGGAGCCCTGTTCTTTGCCAATGCCTTCAGTGCACCTTGGACTTTTGCCTTCGGTACCATTGGCTGGTGATCATAAGCTACCTGTTGAAATTGTTGAACATTGAAAATTTGTTTGTTTATTTATTTTAAAAACTTTTATTGTGAATTGAATGAAGATTTACAGGGAAGACCATCAGTTTTACATTCAGCAAATCATTGCAATGATTACAATCCCCTCCAAGCACCATCAGCCAATAGTATTTACCTCTATTACCTTTTTTCTTGTGTCTTTTTTTTTTTTTTTATGCACACGTACCTTACTGGTAATAGATATTCTTTTAAATATCCTAAGGGCACATTTTCAAGCCAGCCTCCTGCCTGTGGGCACACTGCCTTACTAGTCCATAGGCTTATAGTCGGCTGCTGCTCTGTGTGTCATTCATTGCCTGTGACATCCAACTCTTTTATCACCACTTTTTTGAAGATGAACCTTACTTTTATCAAGGTGAACCTCCCTCTTGATAGTCCTACGGTCCTCTGTTCCGGAAGTGCCAGACTAACTGCTTCCCCCTTTTAGTTACACCTTTTTTACATTTACGGTTGCGATATCTATCGCCATTAGTCCTGATAACAATTACTCACAACTGAATCATAAAATTATATTTCCCTCATCACCACACCAATCTGAACAAGAGGAAAATTATTCAGTAGGGATTCTATCTTGCTCCCCTTATTCTGACACTCAGCATCCTCATGGAAACTTGTAAGCCAGCTACTTCTTGCCTTTATAGTCCCCCTTCCACCACCACCAATTTTGATATTTGGAGTTAGGTTGCCCGTCCCTATCAACCAAGTGTACTGAGGAGACATGCTTGATCCTTGATATGAAGAATCCTTCTTTCTCAGTAGGAATTTTGGGCTTCTTTGTCCATAAGCAAAGGTCCAGTTGATCAGGTGGTAGCAATTTACGTTTGCTCCATGTATCAGATTTCTTTATCTTCATCGGTTGAGTTCTGGTCAGCAAGCCATCCAGTCTATGTCAAATGGGTAGTATCTGCAAGTTTGGAAGTTCTCGCATGCCTCCCCCTTCTTCAGACCAGCTGGTTACTTAATTTTAAACTTTAGTCCCTAGTGGCCAGGTCAGGGCTCGGGAGTTCACACATCATCCTGAACTTCAAACCAGCCAGCCCTTCCTATTCTCTCTCTGGTCTGACCATTTTACTTTTGGTACAGTGATTTAATGTATTCCCTGCATCTTCTTTTGATGCTTTCTGCATCATTCAGTAATTTGCCTATAGAATTCTTCAATATTACAGTTGAATTTTTTCTTTAGTTTCTTCAGTTTGAGAAATGCTGAGTGTGTTCTTCCCTTTTGGTTTTCTAACTCAGGGTCTTTGCACATTTTATTATATTATTTGACTCTGTCTTCCAGCACTGACCTTTGAAATTTTCTGTTCAGCTCTTTTGCCTCCTCATTTCTTCCATTTGCTTTAGAATCTCGATGCTGGAGAGAAGTTTCAGAGTCTCTTTTGACATTCATCTTGGTCTTTCTTGTCTTCTTAATGAATTTTTGCTTTCTTCCTGTTTGGTGTTCTTAATGTCATCATACAACTCTTTTGATCTATGGTCACAGTGTCTAATGCATCAATTCTGTTCTTGAGATGATCTCTAAATCCATTTGGGAGATGTTTGAAGTCTTATTTTGGTTCTCATGGGCTTGTTTATGGAGTCCTGGTGTGGCAATGTAGGATAAGCACTGGACTGCAAGGTTGGCAGTTCAAACCTCTCAGCCACTCCTCAGATACCCTATACATGTTCGCTGTGAGTGGGAACTCAGTAATAAGAACAACAACAACATAGATTTGTTTCAATTTTCTTCAGCTTCAGCCTGAATTTGTTATTGTTGTTAAGTGCCATTGAGTCAGTTCCCACTCATAGAGACTCATAGGGTTTCCAGGGAGCGACTGGTGGGTTTGAACCACTGACCTTTCAGCTCAAACTGCCCTTGCAGTCCAGTGCATTATCTTACAGTGCCACATCAGGACTTACATATCAGCAATTGATGGCCTGTTACACAGTCTGCCTCTGGCCTTGTTTTGGCTGATAATATGGTGCTTTTCCATGGTCTCTTTCCATAGATGTACTCAATTTGATTTCTGTATATTCCATCTGGTGAGGGCCATGTGCATAGTCATGTTTTATGTTGTTTAAAAATGGAATTTGCAAGGTAGGTGGTTCAAACCTACCAGTTATTTCTCGGAAACCCTATACAGGGGTGCTATGAGTTAGGACTCACTTGATGGCACTTAGCAACAACAATGAATATGTACATATGTACATATCGGTTCTAACTCATACCGATCCTGTATAGGGTTTCCGAGGAAGCAGCTTGTATAGGATTTCTGAGGAGCAGCTTGTGGGTTTGCACTGTTGACTTTGTGGTTTAAAGTCCAGTGTTGATCCTATAGCACCACACCAGGAGTCCATACGTGTGCATATATATACACATACATACAAACATACATATATGTTGTTGTTAAGTGCCATGAAATTGGTTCTGACCCGTAATGTCCTTGTATAGGGTTTCTGAGGAGCGACTGGTGAGCGTGAACTGCCAACCTTGTGGTTCAAAGGGACTTTGCAGTCCAGTGCATACATATATGGGCTAGCCTCGGAAACCCTGCACAGAGTCGCTATCAGTCGGAACCAACTTCACGGCACATAACAATAACAAAAACCTTAAGGTCAGCATTTTGAAACTGCTAGCCGTCCTGTGGGATAAATATGAGGCTTTCTGCTCCCATAAAGATTTACAGCCTCAGAAACCCTATATGGTGTCACTGTGAGTCAGAACTGACTCCATGGCACACCACCACCACCATGAAGAAAGAGGGCTCCTTTATATATATTATCTCTTTAGTGTAGTGGGATACAAGTTTGGCTGCTAACTGCAATGTCAGAAGTTCAAATCTGCCAGCCATTTTGAGTGGAAAAGATGATACTTTCTGCTCCTGTACAGATTTGCAGCCTCAGAAACCCTTTACAGGGTCATTATGAGTCAGAACCGATTCGATGGCACACAGTCACATAACCACCACCATATACAAATTATATAAGTTGTTGTTACTGTTGTTAAATGCCTTCGAGTTGGTTTCCACTCGTTGTTGTTGTTGTCAGGTGCCATCGAGTCGGAACCGACTCATAGCGACCCCATGCACAGCAGAACAAAACAATGTCCAATCCTGGGCCACCCTTACTACCGCTGCCACACTTGATGCCATCAATGATGCCACCTGGCTGATTCATCTTATTGGGGGTATTCCTCTCTTTCTCTGACCCTCCATCTTACCCAGTATGATATTCGTCTCCAGTGACTGTTCCCTCCTGACAATATGTCCAAAGTATGAGAGACAAAGTTTAGCTATCTTGGCCTCCAAGGAGCCTCTCGACCCTGTATAGTATTTCTGAGGAACGGCTGGTGAGCTTGAACTGCCGACCTTGTGGCTCAAATAGATATTGCAGTCCAGCACATTCACCCAATTAACTCACAGTTCCATACCAGGAGTTAAATATATCTATATCTATATCTCCTGGGTGGTGGTGTTGTGGACTGCTATCTACAGATTGGCAGTTCAAATTCTCCAGCCACTCCTTGGAAATCCTATACAAGATTGCTCCATATATAGAGAGAGTTCTGGTGTGGTGCTGTGGGACAATGCACTGGACCGCAAGGTCATTTTGAACCACACGGTCAGCAGTTCAAATTCACCAGCCTCTCATTTTTACTGAACCTCCACTTTACCAAGCATAATGTCCTGCTCCATGGACTGGTCCATTTTGATAATGTGTCCAAAGATTGAGAGACAAAGTCTCGCCATCTTTGCCTCCAAGGTGTATTTTGTCTGTACCTTTTCCAACACAGACCTTTTTGTTCTTCTGGCACTCCACGGTACTTTAAAAATTTTCTCCAACACCATAACTTAAATGCATCAGTTCTTCTATGGTCTTCCCTTTTCACTGCCCTACTTTCACAAGTATATAAGGCAATTGAAAATACCATGCTTGGATCAGGTGCACCTTAGTCCTCAGACTAATATCTTTGCTCTTGAACACTTTAAAGAGGTCTTGGGCAACAGAATTGCATGGTGGTATATATCTGATTTCCTAACTGCTGCTTCCATGAGTGTTGTTTGTGGATCCAAGCAAAATGAAATTTTTGACAAGTTTAATTTTTTTCTACATTTATATGGATGTTGTTTATTGGTGGTGAGGATTTTGATTTCTTTATATTGAGATGCAGCCAATTTTCACCAGTAACTATTTCAAGTCCTCTTTGCTTTCATCCAGCAAGGTTGTATCATCTGTTTATCACAGGTTGTTAATGAGTCTTCTTCTAATCCTGATGCAAGGCTCTTCTTCATATGATCCAGCTTTTCCAGATTATTTGATCAGCATGCATGTTGAATAAGTATGGTGAAAGAATACAGTCCTGGTGTACACCTTTTCTGATTCTAAACCATTCAATTTGCTGTTGTTCTATTTGAATGGTTGCCTCTTGGTTTAGGTACAGTTTTCTCATGTGCAAAATGGAATATTCATTCTTTGCAATGTTATTCATAGCTTGTCATAATCACATAATCAAAAGTCTTGGTATAGTTAATAAAGCACAAGTAAACATCTTTCTGGTATTCTCTGCTTTCAGGCAAGATCTATATGATGTCAGCAATGATATCCCTAGTTCCACATCCTCTTCTGAATCCAGCTTGAGTTTCTGGCAGCTCCCTGTTGTTGATTGCAGTCAATTTTGAATTATCAGCAAAATTTTACTTGCATATGATATTCTATGATATCTGCAGTCTGTTGGGTCATCTCTCTTTGGAATGGATACAAATATGGATCTCTTCCATTTAGTTGACTAGGTTGCTGTTTTCTAAATTTCTTGAAATAGAAGAGTGGGCATCTCCAGTGCTGCATCAGCTTGTTGAAATATTTTAGTTTGTTTTCCATCAGCTCCTGGAGTCTTGTTTTTCAACAGTACATTCAGTGCAGCTTGCATCTAGGATCTATTATCTTTGTATGTTTTTGCTTTGCGTCATTCATGCTAACTTAATCCTGATGATCTATGTACAGGGGAGATGTTTTGTTGTAGTTCAGTGCCATAGAGTCAGTTCCACTCATAGTGACCTAAGGAGCAGCTGGCGAGTTGGAATCTAAGACCTTGTGGTTCAAACGACGTTTCAGTCCTGTGTTTTATCCCACAGCACCACATCAGGACTCCAGAGGGGAGATGGGACCAGCAATTACACACAGGTCTGAATTCTCTAAGTTTCAAATCAGCTCAAAAGAGAACTTATATTTTTCAAGAGTTGAAGATTTACGTGGGGCCTTACTTAGATATTAAGCTCATCTCTGAAGAGATTGAGGTCAAGAGAATGGGTTTGCATAGTTGTTTTAAGTCTAGGTTATATGCCCAGATTTTCCATGAAGTTGCCATCATCCACACTTAAAAACACCTAGAATTGAGATCAGGGGAGTAGTGCTTGTCCAGAGGAATTTAGGGTTACTGTTAGCAGAAATTGGGTAATTGGAGGTTGTGGGAAAAGTAGTAGATGCCCAGACTCATTGTGCCTGTCAGTGGCTTTGTATTTAGGCAGGTTATATCTTTTTGTCACAAAGTCAGTGGTTCAACTCATCAGTCACTCCTCTGAAACCCTCTGCAGGTTGCTGTGATTCACACCAGACTCCACGGAATTTACCAACAACAAATATCTTTTTGTAGAAACAAAAACAACAGTTTCTTTTTGAGTAGCCTAAGCATTAGAAGTTGCATTTGAAAAGTGGTCATAGAGTTCTAAAATTAAATGTGTGTTTTGTTGTTAATTGCTGTTGAATTATTTCTGATGCATATCAACTCTTTATAAGGTTTCTGAGGAGTGCCTGGAAGTTTGAACCACCAACCTGGTGATTAGCAGTCCAGTGATTAATCTACAGTCATTTAAAAAAGATAAAAGTTTATTTTCTCTGGAGGCAGGCAGACTCCTGATGTTGCATGTCCATAACAATATCAATGAAGCTGTTGCTCCTGTGATCACATTTATGTTCCAAGCTGGCATGAAAAGAAGCACATAAATGACTACTCACCAACTTCTTTCCCTTTTTAGATACATACAACTTCTGCTTACATTTCAATAACTATACAATTTGGTCATGGTGGTGGTGGTGGTGGTGGTATGCTGTGGAGTCAGTTCCGACTATAACAACCCTGTATAGGGTTTCCAAGGCTGTGAATGTTTATGGGAGCAGAAAGCCTCATCTTTCTCCTGCAGAATGGCTGGTAATTTTGAATTGCTGATCTTGAGGCTAGCAGCCCGATTCATAACCACTATGCTACTAGAGTTTCTTAGACTTTGTTCATATGACCACATATATCTGTAAGGATATCTGGTAAATGTAGGTATTTAGTTAGCACAATGTCACCTCTAGTAATTACCCAACAGTTGTTCTCTTGCTAAGGAAGAACTAGTGAATGGCTGTGTGGGTAGTTAGCAGTCTCAAAACAATAAACACCATTCTCATCAACGGAGAAAAGATTGAGGTTGTTAGGACTTCATTCTTCTTGGATCAGCTATGAACACTCATGGAAGCAGCAGTCAAGAAATCAAACGACGTATTTTTAGGCAACTCTGCTGCACAAGACCCCTTTAAAGTGTTGAAAAGCAAAGATGTCAGCTTGAGGACTTAGGTGTGCGTCACCTAAGCCATGGTATTTTCAGTAACTTCATATGCATGCAAAAGCTGGATAGTGAATAAGGAAGACCATAAAAGAATTGATGCTTTTGAGTTATGGTGTTGGAGGAGAATATTGAAAGTGCCATGGGTTTCCAAAAGAACCAACAGATTTGTGTTGGAAGAAGTGCAGCCAGAGTGCTCCTTGGAGGCCAGGATGGCCAAACTCGTCTCATACTTCAGACATATTGTCGGGAGGGACCAGTTGCTGGAGAAGGATATCATGTTTGGTAGGGTGGAGGGTCAGAGAAAAAGAGGAAGGCCCCCAGTGAGATGGATTGGCAGAGTGACACCATCAGTGGGCTCAAGCCTGGCAACAATTGTGAAGTTGGCCCAGGACTGAGCAGTGTTTCGTTCTGTTGTGCATATGGTTGCTATGAGTTGGTACTGACTCGATGGCACCTAACAACAACAATAACTTCATGTGTTGACTTACTGATACAGATTACACAGTTTATTTAAAAACCTAATGCATTCTATGAAATGTGGTGGTGTAGAGGTTAAGCTCTTGATTGGTTGATTGCTCAGTAGTTCAGATCTATCACTCTATGGTAGAAAGAGATGACCGTCTGTTTCCATAAAGATTGTTGTTGTTAATGTCATTGAGTCAATTCTGACTCATAGTGACCCTGTATAGGAGTTTCAAAGAGTGGCTGGTGGGTTTGAACCGCCAACCTTGTGATTAGCAGTCCAGTACTGACTACTGATCCTACCTAGAGCATCCCACCAGAAGTCTCAATAAAGAGTGTTGTTTAGTGCCATCAAGTTGGTTCCAACTCATAGCAATGCTATACAGGGTTTCCAAGAAGTGGCTGGTGAGTTTGAACCACTGACCTTTTGGTTCAGACTGACACTACGATTGAGTGTTTATCTTATAACGCTACACCAGGACTCCCTGTAAAGATGACAGTTTTGGAAACCTTAGGTGCATTTCTACAACTGTCCTGTAAGGTTACTATAAGTTAGAATTGACTTGATTGCATTGGGTTTTAAAAAATGTGTTTTATATATCTGAGATTTAAATCTCATTTTACAAGTAGATAGAAATATAAATAATAAAAGCTAATATACACCATAAAATTGGTAACAAAGTATCTGTTGACTGAGTCTTAAACAAAGCGGTCAAAAGAAGAGTTAAATATGCTTCTGTGGTATTTATATCTCACAGGGAATGGCTGTATAGTGATGCTTTTCACTAAGATAGGGACCTTAAGAAGAATACCAGGTTTTCAGGGATGTTAAAGAGTTATGCTTTAGGCATTTAGAATGATAAATGTTGGCATCAAATGACATTTGGGTGATGTCATTTGCTCACAAGCTAAGCAGCTGCACATTTTGATATCTATTGTGCATTTCCTGGAACAGAATAGACAACAGGATATTGTAGTAATTTCCCACTTCCCTCAGTCCCTATCTTTTACCTTGTGATTCATATTACTGAAAAAAATTGTTCACAAACTAAGCAACTGCAAATTTGGATACCCATTGTGCATTTCCTGGCAGAAAATGGACAACAGGATAAAGCTGAGTCCAAAAATGTGAAAGTTGTGTTCCAAAGACCCTGAGCTTAGCACAGAAGAGGTCTTTGTGTAGTCAAGCGTAGACTTTAGATTTGGTACAGTCCTTTATGGGGGAGGGAACAAAAAGAGAGAAGCTACTGATGAAAGTAAGTGAAATGCAAGAGTTAACTGGTAACATGATATGCTTATTCAACAATTTATAACTATAGTATATTCTAGGAGCAATCTGCCCAAAGGACATTTTGTCTCTACTTAAGCATTGGAGGGACACATTATGAGATCACCTTGTTTCCTGTCAGTTTAATGACTGAATTAAAGAATTTCTTGCTTTAAACTTTATTCAAGTCACCATTTATTGTGTGAGCTTTTTCATTATGCTAGGTACTGAAAATACAAATATTAATAGGAGAAAATGTCTTCAAAGTATACAATGTTATCATTGCCTATTCATCAATTCCTGGTGTGGTGCTGTGGGCTAATGCGTCAGACTGCAAAGTCGGCGGTTCAAGTTCACCAGCTGCCCCCTGGAAACCCTATATAGGGTCATTATGGGTCGGAATTGACTCAACAGTACTTAATAACAATTAGGCTAAATTCCAAAGATACAATATTCCTTAAAGCTCAGTGAGCATTTGGCTGGGTGCTGTAATTCAGCTATAAACATTAAAGAGATACTAAGCTTTGAAAAATAAATTAGTGGATCGGGCAGTGTTTCGTTCTGTTGTGTATAGGGTTTCTATGAGTTGGTACCGACTCGATGGCACCTAACAAGAACACTTTAGTGGGAGCTACTACTGCTCGAGGTCAACATTAATTCTCTTACCAGAATGAATAAATAGTTGTTTATCCTTCTTACATAATGTCTTACTTGGCTGCTCGCCAGTTTTAGAAGTGGTTGATGAAATGCTTCTTTCAAGTCTAGGACACAGTACAGACTCAGCTTTTGGGAATATACCAAGATTGGGAAAGGAAGACAAAAGTTACTATGTTCTAGGAGTAAGTAGCTTCTCTAAAACCCTTTTAATTTATACACAACATGGGTGATATCATTGTGTTATTGTTATGATAAATGTTTGGATGATGCCCTTTGTTCACTAGTCAAGCAGCTGTGCAGTTTGAAATCTATTGTCTTTTCTTGTCAGAGGACGCAGAAATAAGAACTGTTTTTCTTTGGAGGGGACCATTTATTGTTTACAGCAAATATAATTTTTAAACTAGAAGTTTTCTGTATTCCTTGTCACTAGTCAGTCATTAGTTCTAATGTTTTATTTACTTTCACATTTTTTAATCCATCAATTTTTGTGGATGTTTCTTTCTCCCTATGTCTATTGCTTTGATCCATGGTCAAGCTCTTATCATCTCTTTCCTAGACTTCTGTGATAACCTTTTTTTTTTCTAAAGTTTTTATTGTGAATTGAGTGATAGTTTACATTAGGAACATCAGTTTGTTTCATTGCAATGATTACAATCTCCTGCAAGCTTCATCATTCAACAGTATTTGCTTCTAGTCCCTTGTTTTTGTTTTTTGTTTTTTTTTTGATGTGCACCAAAACATTCAGGAATACACAATCATTCAAACAATCAAAAGGCACACCCTGCCCCCCAGCCGCCAGCACACATCTCATCTCCCTCCATAAGTCTAGAATCCTCAGATGCTCTGTCTCTCCATGTCATCATCTCTGCCTCCATCTCTGGTGTCACTGCTTCTCTGGGTAGGATCCCACACTCGGTTCCTGCTCTTCTCCCTTTATGGTCCCAGGGTCCTCCACTCTAGGACTTTAAGATCAACACTCACCCCTTTTGGCTACAAAACTTCTACGTTTACAGTTGTGACAATTGCAATTAGTTATGTTAACAATTACTCACTATTGAATCATGATAGTCTTGTCCCCATTTCCTTTCCCCAGACCTGTCTAGACAGGATAAAAACCACTCAGTGAAGATTCTACCTCTCCCGCCAACCCCCACCCCCCTGACTCTGAATCTAAACTCTCTCTTGAAAACTTGTAAGCCAGTCACTTCGTGCCTTTACAGCCCCCTCCTCTCATTTTACGTAGTAGCCAATGTCTAAATTGCCTATTCCTGTCAACCTTGTGTACAAAGGGGATGGGCATAATCCTTGCTGTAAAGATTGTTTCCCTCTTGGTTGGTATTTTAAGCTATTACATCCGTAAGTATCAAGTTTATCAAATTGTAGCAGTTTACACTCCCCCCCCCCTTTCCTTCCTCTAATCAAGTTCTGAACATCCAGTCATTGAAGCTATGTCCAATGGGCACTATCTACAAGTTTGCTCATCCTTGTGCATCTCCCCTCACTTCAATTCAACTGGACACTTCACTCTCAGCTCTAGCCCTCTGTGGCCATGTCCTTGTCTCTGGACTCAGGAGAGTCCCAGGGTCTCACCGTATTCCGGGCCAACCAGCCCTCACCATATTCCAGGTCATTGGGGGTCTGTGTAACTTGGTTGGATTCAGCACACCTCTTCATTGCTGCTTTTCCTCCACTTCTTCTCACCAGTAGACCCACATGGTCACCAGCAAGCTTATATGCCTGCTCGTGTATTCCCTTTCAGTTTCAGTCTTGGGAGGAGGTTTGTCCTGAAAGGACTTGATTGCTTGCCTTGATGGCTCGCTCCCCAGCGAACAACTTGCTTGTTCTTTGTAGTCTGATTGGCTAATCAGACTGCTGTTTTTGTTTTTCCCTGCTGGTCTTTCTTTCAAGAAGTATCTCTGTTCCTCTAGCTGCTCCAGGCTGGTTTGCTTTTCTTTTCAAGTGGGAATTGCCCATCTCAGAAGGTTCTGGATGGGTATCAGGATTCCAACTAAGGTCTTATATCCTACAAAGTCTCTGCAAGAAGTCTCTTTCACTAGGCAAGTTCTAGCATCTCTTTTAGGTATTCCAGACAGTTGTAGGCTTAAAGCGAGCTTACAAGTTTTCTGTAATCATGTTTCCTGACATTCCTTTCTATCCCACTCTAGTGTCTATTTTACAATAGTAGGCAAGGGAAACAAATATTCATACGACAGCCAAGCATCTTAACAGTATTTCCCCTCTTTTACCCACTCAGACTATGCTTTAGTCCCTGTATGTGATAACCTCTTAAGTCTCTCTTTCTCTACTCTTCACATCTCTCAACCACCCTCTATACTACTGCCAGTGTAATCTGTTAAAAAATAATTTGGATTATGCTAATAGTCTTAAAAATCCTTTTAGTGACCTATGCTTTTGGATTAGACCTAAGCTTCAACAGTGTGATAATATGTTTCCAAAGAGACATATAATAACCAAAAAATATTAAGTATATTTCATTTATACTTATTGCTTCAAAAGCCTAAACCATTATAATGGATATGTTTGTTCTTTCTATTAAGAATAACATGATCTCCAGGAGAATTGGATGATGCCGACTATCATTAATAAGCATTTTGTTGAAAGATTCTGTGAAAGAATCTTGATCAAAAAGGGGAAAAGTGTGGAACTGAATTACAAATTACTAATGGATTTCTGGAGTCAGTAAGGCTGGATGAAACCTCTAAATTATTGCCCTGAGATAAAGTTTAAACCTTAAGCCTCAAACTAAAAAGACTTCCCAGAAGTCTTCTTGGAACCAAACAACCATTAGGCTTAATTAGTATATTTGGTCTGCTTTGAGCATTGTGCTCTTTTAAAGAAATATCCATGTGAGATCAAATTGCCAACAGCAACTTGAAAGGTTAGATGAGCAACTTAGAGGGCAGTACGTTTATTTTGAGGATGGTGGAAAAATTTGGAAACTGATAGTGAGAATGATTACTTGAAGAATGTAATCGATGACACTGAATTGTACATGGAAAAAATTTTGGAGCAGTTTATCTTTTGCTTTCTATACTTTCACCAAATATTAATAATAAAGAATTACATTATCTTTAGGTATATGTAAGATCAAAGACTACAGCCATCAGTGTGGATTGTGCCTCAATATAAAGAAAACAAAAATCCTCACCGGTAGACCAATAAATTACATCATGATAAATGGAGAAAAGTTTGAAATTGTCAAAGACTTAATTTTGTGTGTATCCATATCAAGCTGAAAAAACTGAAGGAAAAAAGTTAAGCCTCAACTTGTAGTACTGAAACAGTCTGTGGGCAAACTATTGAATGATGCAGGAAGCATCAAAAGAAAATGGAAGGATACAAAGAATCACTGTATTAAAAAGAATTGGGGAGGACTTCTGGAGGAAGACGATGGTCAACTAGGCAGACACACTGCATGGATCCTCTGTAACAAAGATGTTGTTGTTAAGTACTGTTGAGTTGATTCTGACTCATAGTGATCCTGTACAGGGTTATTGAGGAGCAGCTGGTGAGCTGAACCACAAACCTTGCAGTTCAGCGCATTAACCCACAGCACCACATCAGGACTCTGTAACAAAGATAGAAGAGAAAAAATAGAACAGGTATAGATGCATTCTGGCACTCTGAAGAAAGGTTAGCAAGGTGGATGGAGTGCTTGCTGGGAGGAGAGCCTGAGCCAGGATAGTGAGGGAGGGAGACTGAATAGTGACTGGCTGGCTAGACACAGCTTGAGTGTCTTTTGAGCAGCTGTGGCAGCACTGACAGGCCTGACATCCATGCAGGTGATGGCAAATGGTTGATTTCTTACTTTTCCCCCATGCTCCCCTAGTGACCAGAGGTGTGGACGGCTCCCTGCTTCATCCACCCCCAGCACAGACCCTGCTCTACAGGTGTTGGTTGGGAGCCTTGCTAGTGTGAGGTGGGGACTGTCTTCACTTCTTTGGTATGCCTGGACTCAGGTGGGCGCAGCTCTAGACTTAGGAAACCCGTAGAGCCACCAGACCAGCATTTAACCAGTAACTTTGCTCCCAGCTTCCCTGGGTCCTAATAGATTCTAAAACCAGGTCCATCAAAGGCACCCATGAACTACTTCTGGGTTGAGTGCTCTGACCATACCCCATACTTCTGGACTTAATGTCTTGAACATTAGGTTCCGAGGCCAATAGTAACTTCATCTAGGGCTGAGAACCCTGCTGTCACACCTCTCCACAACCACCTCATGAGCTCCCAAAACTGCAGGAGCCTCCCAGAGATAACTCCTATCCAGGTTCAACAACTGCACTGTTTGTTTTTACAAATGCAACAAACTCACAATGCCCCAGAGACAATAGATAATTTTAGGTCATACAAAAGAACAAGAGAGAAGGGCTTAAACAAATGACCAAGATGCAGAACCAGAAGATGTTTCTGATGGAGAAAAGGCAATAGAACTAAGTGAAAAGTAATGAAAAAGAATGATAATTAGGTACCTTCAAAGGATGGATAGAACAATCAAGGAAAGCAAGGAGAACACAATAAAAACTTTAGAAGAATTCAGGACAATACTACAGGAATGAACAGACCAAATAAATGCAAAGTTTGGAACCATTACAAAATCTGCAATTAGAAATACAGAAGATTAATACTAAGATCTCAGATGTATGCAATACATCAAAAGAGCAAAGGAGTAAATGTAAAGTAATAGAAGCCCAAATTAGTGAGGTTGAGGAGAACTATCTCAGTATTACTATCATAGAAGAACAATCAGAAAAAGATAAAAAAAAAATCCAAAGAAAGCCTAAGAGTTATCAGGGACACCATGAAGAGGAACAACTAACAAGTGATCAAAACCTCAGAAGAGGAAAAGACAAGCACAGAGAAAGTTGTCAGAGTTATTGGAAGAAAACTTCCCTAACATAATGAAAGATGAGAAAATAAACCTACAAGAAGCTGAATGAATTCCAAACAGGATAGATCATCAAAGAAAATCATGAAGTCATATCATAATCAAACTTTCCAAAGTCAAAATCAAGGAAAGAATATTGAGAGCAGCTCAGGAAAAATGAAAAAAAAAAAAAAAAGTTATTCACAAAGGAGAACCAATAAGAGTAAACTCAGATTTCTTAGCAGAAACCATGCAGGCAAGAAGGCAATGAAATGACATATACAAAACTCTGAAAGAAAAAGATTTCCAGCCAAGAATTAAATACCTAGCAAAGCTGTCCCTCAAATACAATGGTGAAATTAGGACATTTCCTGATGAACAGAAATTAAAGGAATTTGTAATGACCAGACCAACAACCCAGAATTCAATTCAGATATAGACGTATTTAAAGTGAAACAAACTTAAAAGACTGAAGATAAGGAACTAGATATATAAATGTATAATGAAGTCAACTACAAGGCAAAAGGAAGAATAGTCTAGATGGAGAACTTCCAAATGGCAAGGAAGTCAAGTAGATTTCAAGATAAAACAGACTGTTGTAAGCAGGGAAAAATATAATAAATTACAGGGGAACCTCAAAGAAAAAGAATACGTTTGTACATAAACAAACAAACAAATAAACAAACAAAGAAAGCTTGATATTCAACCATTTCAAGAGGCAGCATCTGGTCAAGAACTGATAGTACTGAAGGAAGAAGTCCAAGTTGCACTGGAGGCATTGTCGAAAAACAAGCATCCAGGATTTGATGGAGTGCAAATTTAAATGTTTCAACAAATTGATGCTGCACTGGAGGCACTCACTCATCCATGCCAAGAAATTTTTAATTCAGCTACCTGGGAAAAGATCTGTATTTGTCCCTATTCCGAAGAAAGGTGACCCAACAGAATGCATAAATCATCTAACAGTATCATTAATATCAAATGTAAGTAAGATATTGCTGAAGACAATTCAAGAATTGTTGCAAGAGCACATCTTCAGGGAGCTGTCAGAAATTTAAGCTGGACCCGAAGTAGACATAGAATGAGGGATAACATTGCTAATGTCAGACGAACCTTAGCTGAAAGCAGAGAATACCAGAAAGATGTTTACTTGTAGTTTATTGACTATGCAAAGACATTCAACTTGGTGGATCACAGCAAAATATGTATTACATTAGGAAGAATGGGAATTTTCCAAATGCTTTATTATGTTTATGAGGAATCTGTACATATACCAAGAAGCAGTTGTTAGAACAGAACAAGGGACTACTAAATGGTTTTAAATCAGGAAAGGTGTGTGTCAAGATTATATCCTTTCACCATAATTAATTATTTGTATGTTGAGCAGATAATCTGAGAAGATTGATTATATGAAGAATAACTTGGCATCACGATTGGAGGAGGTCATTAACAACCTGTGATATGCAGATGACACAACCTTGCTTGCTGGAAGAAGAGGACTTGCAATACTTACTACTGAATATCAAAGGCTACACTATTTAGTATGAATTACCCCTCAGTTAAATAAACAAAAATCCTCAGGGTCAATAAATAACTTCAGGATTAACAGAGAAAAGATTGAAGTTATTGAAGACTTCATTTTGCTTGGATGCACAATCAGTGCTCATGGGAATAGTCAATAAATCAAACAACATAGTGAGTTGGGCAAACCTGCAACAACCTCTTTAAGGTGTTAAAGTACAAAAATACCAGTTTGAGGACTAAAGTGTGTTTGACCCAAGCCTTGGTATTTTCAATGGCCTCATCTACATGTGAAAGTTGGACAATATGCAAGGAAGACCAGAGAAGAATCAATGCATTTTAATTATGGTATTGGTGAAGGATATTGTAAGTGTACCATGGACTGCCAGAAGAACTAGCAAATCAGTCTCAGAAGAAGTAACAGATAGAATGCTCCTTAGAAACAATAATAGTGAGACTTCTGGAGGAATCATTTAATGCTTGGTAAAGTGGAGGACCCTCGAAAGAGATGATTGACACAGTGGACTCAAGCACAACACAATTTGAGTGTTGTATAGAGCACGACAGTGTTTAGTTGGACATGATGGTACATAAAACAACAACAAAAACATCAGCAAAAAAGGATTAAATCTTCATTAAGGAGGGATTTTTTTCTTTTTTTTTAAAGTTATATTGTGAATTATGTGATAGTTTGCCTGGGTACATGGGAGAACATTAGTTTTACATTCATCCTATCTTATATTGTTTCATTGCCATGGTTATAATCCAGGAAGGGTGTTTCTTGAAAGCGCTGCTTAAAGGTAAGTAGTTGATGTGTAAATCATAGCAATTATTAGGGACTATATCATTATCATTGGGGAGATGTAAAAGTGTGACTAGATTAAAAGAATAGACTGTGTTTAACTGGATGTAGGAGGGAATGAATTAAAATCTATTCATGTTTTGAAACTCCCACTCTTTCAAAGGTTTTTGTATTCCAGGGTAGAGACTTTTGCATACTATTGGTGCTATTCAAGTAAGAGTAGCTGCTCTTATCAATTAAGAATTTTCATGGTTCACCATTAATTTGGAGGCTTGTTTCTCCTTGTGAATTAAGACCTACTACAAGAAAAGCCTCTAATGGATCCCTGGAGCCCCTTCATTCACGGGTGGGTTCTTCAATTTAGGCCAGTCTTTCCTGAAGTGTCCTGGCTTTTTCAAAAAAGAGCAGATGTCATTAAGTCCTAATTGGGAACTATGGGCTATTCCCAAACCAGAGTTTAAATATAATGTTATAACCTCAAGATTTTAATTGCTGTATTTATAGTGCCATGGAATCCAGGTGTAGCTCTTCAGGAAAAACACTGGACTGTCAACCTCAAGGTTGGTGGTTCAAACCCACCAGCATCTCCTCAGAAACTCTATACAGGATCACTATGAGCTGAAACTGGTTTGATGGCAATTAACAATAAAAACAACAGTTATTTTATTCTGCTTCGCTGAATGAAACCTTTTGCACTGATTCCATACCTCTTTGTTCTAAGATTTGGGCTAATTTATAAACTAAGGTGGTCATTTCTGAAGCGTCAATATTTTTCCATTTTATTCACTAAATTGTTTAACTAAATCAGCCAGTTTGGGATAAAGCCCTCCAAGAAAAACTGAATTAAAAATTATTTTGGATATGTGTCTTTTAAGCATAACCCTGGATGTTCCATAAATTTAGATCACTGTAGTTGAATCCTAGTATGGCTCTGTAGAGTCAGTGCAGGACTGCAAGGTGGTGGGGTTGAACCACAGGTTGGAGATTCAAATCCACCAGTAATTCCTTGGAAACCCTATACTGGGTTGCTATGAGTCGGAACTGACTTGATGGCACGTAACAAAAACAACATAGTTGTAACATTATCATCTTTGCCCTGTTTGGAAGCTTGAACTTCAGCCCAATTGATCTTGTGGAGAAGCTTTGGGAAATATTCAGGTAAGATTTTCAACAATAGCTTTAGTCTGAGTTAGCAATTCTACACCTGGAATGTTAAGTTGAATAGATGATTACTCAGGTTCTTTCCATGTAACTTCTATTCACCTTTTGACATCCACAGATCCTAATTGTTGCTGTTATTATCTGTGGGTCAGGTTCATAAATTTCTGCCAGAATCTTAATCTCCTTATCAAATGCAGATCTGCTTAGATCTTTTGAAGCATGTACCAACAACCAAAGAATGTGCTAAGTCGGATATGACCCTAAAGAAACAAAGGAGAAGATTTATGTGGCGAATTATACTTAGTATCCGCTAAATGGTAGACTTGTCATGTGCAAATTTGCTACCAAAATGGACAGAAACATAAGAATGAAAGCTCAAATGGTACATTGAGAACTTCAGCACAACAACAACATAATAACAATAATGTCATGGAGTTAAATTTTCAGACTTTGCTAAAGCAAAATGAAGATTTATTGAACGCTGGAGAGAAAGTCTGCATGTGCACAAGAGGTTTTTGTGTGGTGAATTTTTGTAATTTTGGTCATTAGATGGGAGATTTAGCACATGAAATGCTCAAATTAGTCCTGGAAAAAGAACTTACACATATACACACATGCAATTTAGTTCCAGCATAAGACAGTGAGTTCAAAAGACAGACTAAAAAATTTGGCACTTCCAGGAACTGATTGAAACCCAACAGGATTTTACCACAGTGATTGGACAGTGTTTTGCTTAAAACAGTATGTTCCTTCCATTGCATAGGAATTTGCTGGTCAGCAGGCAATTTATTGCTTTAATCTGGCCCTTGTCCATTTTATTTTGACATAGGACTCTTTAACCATCATGCAGTGAGTGACCTTTCTTGTGGCCCTTGTGAGACTTGAAAGTGTCTCCCTAAATAGCCATTTAAGCCATGCATAAGAAAATAGGAAAACAGAAAAAAGAAGGATGATTATGAACACAGTCAGTAAGTGGCAACCTTATAATACCTTAACCACATTAAAATACAAACCTCGAACAAATTAGTTCAACCACAAAAAGGAAGTGCAAGGGGAGAATGGCTTCGAAAATTCCCCACAAAGAATCACACTGAAATGCTCAGGCTTCAATTCAGAAACTTTCACCTCTAGATAGATCCTTAGGGTTCTGAGAAAGCAGGAGGGCACATGGGGCCCCTGTCAGTATCTGACCAGTTTTTCAGCTCTTCTGCGTCCATTGGGGGAAAAAAATGTCACCCCCAAAAAATGCTGACTATGCCAAATGTTGTAGAATAAAGACTTTCTAACTCTATAAAAGCAGATTCAAAGAAATTTATTAAAAGCTACGGTATCATTCAAATGGAGGAACATGAAAACCTCAGGTCTAAAGCTCACAAATTTCAGGGAAGGGATGTAAATCACAGATACTTACAAGTACTACAAGGGGAACTAGAGTTATAGTACTCTGTTTGTTTACGGTGATTGAGGTCAGTCACAGGCAAGACAGAGCAAAACCTGAGTTTTAACATTATTGGTTATATCAATAAACTGAAATACATTGTTTGTCTAAAAGACATATTTACAAAGTATGTTGCAGAGAAGATTGTATTAACTGAACCGGTTGCAAAACAATGGCATAGTGGATACTGCTGGGAATAGTTTGTTAAGTATTACCTTGCTCAGAACATACAATTTCTATGTTCTGAGAAGATCTATTACAAAAATAATTTTGATAAGGTGTGGTTACAAATTTACAGTCACAGACTGACTCCAAAAAAAAAAAAAAATCATTTTCTTAATGATAGGGTTGGTACCTAAGCAACAGGGTGAATCTGTGTGAAAGGTTATGGTGAACCTTAGTATGAAAACAGCCATTTTACTTTAGAGCAGATGACTCTTTTTGAATTTATAGCCCACATTATTTATACCTTTTTTATTAAAAAAAAATCTTGTCTATGGGGAAAAATAACAACATGTCTTTTAGAGTTGTGGAAATTTATACACAAAGACATAGACAAGTGTTGGGCACATCGGAAGTTTTCCATAAGTCATTGTGCCATCACTATCCTCATCATTGTTCCTACAAATGATAGTAAGTGTGGGGTTGTTGTTGTTAGGTGCCATTGAGTCGGCACCAACTCATAGCAACCCTATGCACAACAGAACGAAACACTGCCCTGCCTGGTCCTGGGCCAACCTCACAATTGTTGCTACGCTTGAGCCCATTGATGCTGCCACCCTGCCAATCCATCTTGCTGGGAGTCTTCCTCTTTTTGTCTGACCCTCCACCTTACCAAACATGATATCCTTCTCTAGTGACTGGTCCCTCCTGACAATATGTCCAAAATATGAGAGACAAAGTTTGGCCATCTTAGCCTCCAAGAAGCACTCTGGCTGCACTTCTTCCAACACAGATCTATTGGTTCTTTTGGCAGCCCATGGCACTTTCAATATTCTCCTCCAACACCATAACTCAAAAGCATCAATTCTTCTATGGTCTTCCTTATTCACTGTCCAGCTTTCGCATGCATATGAGGTTATTGAAAACACCATGGCTTGGGTCAGGTATACCTGGGGGTAGATGCTGTTATTGTTGTTAGTTGCTATCAAGATAACTCCAGCTCAGTGACCCTATGTACCACAAGAGAAATCACCACGTGGACCTACACAATTTTCACAATTGTTGTTAGGTTTGAGTCTATTGTTGCAGCTACTGCATCAATTGATTTTGTTGAGGGTCTTCCTCTTAGTTTGCTGACTGGCTTTACCTAGCAAGATGTCCTTTATCAGGGACTAAGGTCTCCCCTGATAACATGTCCAAAATATGTGAGATGAAGTCTCCCGATTGCTGCTTATAAGGAACATTCTGACTGTATTTCTAAGACAGAGTTCTTTATCCTTCTGACAGTCTATGGTAATTTTAGTATTCATCAACACCATAATTCAAATGCATCAATTCTTGTTGGATCTTACTTATTCATTGTTCAGCTTTCACATGCATATTTGGTGATTGAAAATCTCATGGATTAAGATGCAAGAGCACCTTGAACCAATGGATGTCCTTAAACGAATATCTCTACTCTGTAACACTTTGAAGGTGTCTTTTGCAGCAGATATGCGCATTGTAGCACATCATTTTATTTCTTGACTGTTTTCTCCTTGAGCACTAATTGTGAATCTAAATAGAATGAAATCCTTAACAACTTCAATCATTTCACCAATTGTCATGATGCTGTTTATTGGTCCAGTTGTGAGGATTTTTGTTTTCTTTATATTGAGTTGTTATTTATACTGAAGGCTGTATTCTTTAAACGTCATAGTAAGGACTTTAAGCCCTCTTCACTTTTAACAAGCAAGGTTGTGTCATCTGTATATTGCCGGTGGTTAATGAGCTTTCCTCCAATCTTGATCCTGAATTAGTCTTCCATAATTCAGCTCAGCATTAAGACAGGAAAAGTATCATGAATAGGTACAACTCTGGTGCACACCTTTCCTCATATTAAACCAGTCAGTATCTCCTTGTTCTGTTCTAAAAACTGCTTTTTGGTTATGTACAAGTTTCACATGAGCACAATTAAGTTTCTAGAATTCCCATTTTTCTCAGTGCTATCCATAGTTTGTTATGATCCACGTAGTCAAGTATCTTTGCATAGTCAATATAACCCAAGTAGACCACTTTCTAGTATTCTCTGCGTTCAGTCAAGATCCATTTGACATTAACAGTGATATCCCTAATCCACATTCTCTTCTGAATCTGGCAGCTCCCTGTTTATGTGTTCCTGCAACCATCTTTGAATTGTTTTCAGGAAACATTACTTGCATGTGATATTAATAATATTGTTTAATGATTTCTGTATTTTGTTTGGAATGGGCACTAATATGGATCTCTTCCAATCAGTTGGCCAGGTAGCTGTTTTCCACATTTTGTTGTGAATGTGGTCACTATGAGTCTGTGTTAGCCCCATAGCAACTAACAAAATAAATAGATGAATGAGCACCTCTAGTGCTATCTCAGTTTATCAAAACATTTCAATTTGTATTTCATCAGTTTCTGGAGCTTTCGTTTACGCCAGTGCCTTCACTGTGTCTTGAACTTCTTTTATACTATCAGTTCTTGATCATGTGCTGCCTCTTGAAATGGTTGAACATTGACTGATTCTTTTAGGTACAGGATTCTTTTAGGTACAGGATGCTTCCTTCACCATTCAGTATTTTGTATTGCAAATAGAGGCTTGAATTTTTTTCTTTAGTTTTTTCAGCTTGAAAAATGCTGAGCGAGTTTTGTTTTTGTTTTCTAACTCCAGTTCTTTGTGCTTTTCATTATAATACTTTGTCTTCTCGAGCTGCCCTTTGAAATTTTCTGTTCAGCTTTTATTAATAATTTCTTCTGGTTGCTTTATCATTTCTGCATTCCAGTGCAAATTTCAAAGTCTCTTTAACGTCCATTTTGTGCTTTTTTAAAAATTATCTTTTTTTAATCTTTTTGCTTTCATTATGTATGATGTTCTTGGTGTCATACCACAACTCCTCTGGCCTTTGGTGTTTCATGCACCGTATCTGATCTTAAGATGGTCTGTAAATACAGGTGAGGCATTGTTGTTGTTGTTGTTAGGTGCCATCGAGTCAGTACTGACCCATATTGACCTTAGGCACATCAGAACGAAACACTGCCCGATCCTGGGCCAGCCTCACTTCTGTTGCCATGCTTGAGTCCACTGATGCTGCCACTTGCCCAATCCATCTTGTTGGGGTCTTCCTCTTTTCCTCTGACCCTCCACCTTACCAAACATGATATCCTTCTCCAGTGACTGATCCCTCATGAAAATATGTCCAAAGTATGAGAGAAGAAATTGGGCCATCTTGGCCTCTAAGGAGCACTCTGGCTGCACTCCTTCCAAGACGGATCTGTTGGTTCCTTTGGCAGCCCATGGCTCTTTCAATATTCTCCTCCAACACCATAACTCAAAGGCATCAATTCGTGTATGGTCTTCCTTATTCACTGTCCAGCTTTCGCATGCTTATGAGGTTGTTGAAAATACTATGGCTTGATCACAGGCTCACCTTAGTCCTCAAGCTGACATCTTTGCTCTTCAACACTTTAAAAAGTTCCTGTGCAGCAGATTTGCTTAATGCAATGCATCGTTTGATCTCTTGACTGCTGCTTCCATGAATGTTGATAGTTCATCCAATAGAATGTTCATCCAAGAAGAATGAAGTCCTTGACAACTTCAGTCTTTTCTCCATTGATAAGTATGTTGTTTATTGGTCCAGTGGTGAAGATTTTTGTTTTCTTGACATTGAGATATATATAATCCACACCGAAGGCTGTGCTCTTTGATCTTCATCAGTAAATGTTTTAAGTCCTCATCACTTTCAGCAAGCAAGGTTGTATCATCTGCATATCGCAGGTTGTTAATGAGTCTTCATCCAATTCTGATGTCAAGTTTTTTTCATAGAATCCAGCTTCTTGGATGATTTTTTCAGCATACAGATTGAATAATTATGCTGAAAGAACACAACCTTGTCACACACCTTTCTTAATTTTAAAGCATTCAGTGTTCCCAGGTTCTGTTCTAACAACTGCCTCTTGGTCCAGGTACAGATTCCTCATGAGCACAATGAAGTGTTCAGGAATACTCATTCTTTGCAATGTTGTCCATAGCTTCTCATGATCCACGCAATCGAAAGCCTTTGCGTAGTCAATAAAGCACAGGTAAACATCTTTCTGATATTCTCTGCTTTCAGCCAAGATCCATTGGACATCCGCAATGTTATCCATTATTCCACAGCCTCTTCTGAATCTGGCTTGAACCTCTGGAAGTTCTCTGTCAATGTATGATTGTAGCCGTTTCTGTATTACCTTAAACAAAACTTTACTCGCATGAGATATTAATTAAAGAGATTGTCCGATGATTTCCGCATTCTGTTGGTTCACCTCTCTTTGGAACGGGCACAAATATGAATTTCTTCCAATCAGTTGACCAGATAGTTGTCTTCCAAATTTCTTGGCAGAGATGAGTGAGTGCCTCCTATGCTGCCTCACTTTCTTGAAAGATTTCAATTTTTATTCCATTAATTCCTGGTGCCTTGTTCTTTGTCATTTCCTTCAGTGCACCTTGAACTTCCTCCCTAAATAGCATTGGCTCTTGATCATATGCTACCTCTTAAAATGGTTGAACATTAACCATTTCCTTTTGTTACAGTGACTCTGTGTATTCCTTCCATCTTCTCTCGATGCTTTCTGCATCATTCAATATTTTGCCCAGAGAATCTTTCAATAATTAAAGTCGAGGCTTGAATTTTTTCTTCAGTTCTCCTAGCTTGAGAAATGCTGAACATGTTCTTCCTTTTTGGTTTTCTGATTCCAGATCTTTGCACATTTTATTGTAATATTTAGTTTTATCTTCTCGAGCTGATCTTTGAAATTTTCTGTTCAGCTCTTGGACCTCCTCATTTCTCCCATTTGCTTTACCATCTCTACGCTGGAAAGAAAGTTTCAGTGCCTCTTCTGACATTCATTTTGACCTTTTCATTCTTTCTTGTCTTTTCAATGACTTTTTGCTTTCTTCATGTATGATGTATTTGATGTCATCCCACAACTCTTCTGGTCTTCAGTCTTTAGTGTTCAATGTATGAAATCTGTTCTTCAGATGATCTCTAAATTCAGCTGGGATATATTCAAGGTTATATTTTGGCTCTCATGGACTCTTTTTCATTTTCTTCAGCTTCAATTTGAATTTGCATATGATGGTCTGTTCCACAATCTGCGTCTGGCCTTGTTTTCAATGATGATATGGAGCTTTTCCATCTTCTCTTTCCTCAGATGTAGTCAATTTGATTTCTATGTTTTTCATCTGGCGAGGTCCATATGTATAGTCTTCTGTTTTGCTGTCTAAAGAAGGTATTTGAAATGAACAAATCATTAATTTTGCAGAATTCTATCATTCGATCTCCAGCATCATTTCTATCACCAAGGCCAGATTTGGTGAAACATACATAAGGTCATATTTTGGCTATCATGGATTTGTTTTGAATTTTCTTTAACTTCAGCCTGAACCTACATATGGGCAATTGATTGTCTCTCGATTGTTGATTTTGAGCATCTCTTTCAGCTCATACTACCAATGTAGTCAATTTTTTCCTTTGTATTACATCTGGTGAGGTTCATGTTTAGTTGCCGTTTATGTTTTTGAAGAAAGGTATTTGCAGTGAGTAACTTGTTGGTTTTGCAATATTGAATCATGTGACCTCCAGGGTAATTTCTTTGCATCTACTGATACCCGGTTCAAGCTTAACCAGACATTGCTTGGAAGCCCTACACAGGAAATCTGCTCAAAGGTACTTATTAACAACAGATCCCAATTCTGTTTCCAACTTTCGCATTCTAATCACTAATAATTTTCAATGCATCTTGATTCCATGTTTGATTAATTTCAGACTGAAGAAGCTGATACGATTCTTTGATTTCTTCATCGTTGGCTTTGAATAAATTTGAATAATAGTTGTATTCACCTATCTTCTTTGTAATCATATAGATATTATCCTATCACAGACAGCATTTTCGTTCAAGATAGATCTTGAAATGTTCTTTTTGATAATGAACGTGACTTTATTCCTCTTCAGTTTGTCATTTCTGGCATAATAAACCATATTGTTGTCCAATTCACAATGGCCAATGACTGTCCATTGCATCTTACTAACACCTAGGGTACTGATATTTTTATTTTCCATTTCAGTGTTGATGACTTCCTATTTTCCCTGATTCATACTTCATAATTTCCACGTTCCAGTTATTAATGAGTATTTGCAACTGTTTCTTCTCATTTTGAGCTCTTCCTTATCAGCAAATGAAGGTCCTGGAAGTTTGGGTACATTCTTTGGTACATTCATGACATTATGGTCAACTCTACTTTAAGGGCTGTTCTTTCTCTGTCATATTTTGAGTGCCTTCCAATCTTATGGGGTTATCTTGTAGCGCTATATCAAGCTATACTTTGCTGCTTTTGATGAGGTTTTTAGGGGCTAAACCTTCAGAAGTGGACCTCCTGTTCCTTCTTCTTAGTTTGTTCTTAGTCTGGAAGCTTCTCTGAAACCTCCATCATGGGTGACACTGCTGGGAATTGGAATACCAGTGGCATAACTTGCAGAATCACAGCAGTATGATGTAATGATAGACATATGGGGTTAAGGTACATAGCTACCTTCAGTTTCATTGTACACTGTGTAAATGAAAATGGTAGATTGGACCAAGTTTAATCTAGCAGCTACTCTTTTTTAAGAGGCAGGGGTGAATAATAAAATGCAGCTACGGAGAACTAGAAAATAGTATTTAGGGATGGGTCAAAACCACCCAAACTAAACCCATTGCTATGCAGTCGACTCTTACTCATAGTGACACTGTAGACAGAGTTGAGTTGCCCCACAGTATTATCAACTGGTAGTGTTGGTAGTATTGTATGATAAATACCAAACTGCTGATGACAGTGTGGGTTGTTCAAACCCACCAGTGGCTCTGTGGGGGAAGATGAAGCGTTTTCCTCCCATAAAGGTGTACAACTTCGGAACTGACTGCATGGCACCTAACAGCAATAGCTGTAGTTACAGAAGCAGAACCTTTCTCTCAAGGAGTTGCTTGTGAGTTTGAACCACTGGCTTTTTGCTTAGCAGTTGTTGAGTGCTTAACCACTGTGCCACCAGGATTCTTTTTTAAGGGAAGATTAAGTTGTTTTTAAGTGCTATTAAGTGGTTCCAACTCAAAGTGACCCCGTATAGGGTTTCTCAGACTGCAGATTTTGCCGGAGCAGAAGGCCTCATCTTTTTCCAGTGGAGCATCTAGTGGATTCAGACTGCTGACCTTGTGGTTAGCAGCCCAACAAATACTACCAGGGCTCTTGCCATTTATAGGCAGTCCCTGGTTAAAAACAAGATCTAATCTTAAGTGCGGCTTTAAGTTGAAACTTTAGGTAAGTCAGAACATGTGCATGTGGTTGTTATTTAGCCTTATTTTAGTGCAAGAAAAGCAGCCCAGATGGTGCTTTAGGATAAGCACCTGGCTGTGAATTGCAAGGCCCACAGTTCAAACCCACTAGCTGCTTTGTGGGAGAAAGATGATGTTTTCTATTGCTGTAAACATTTATAGCCCCAGAAATCTGATATAGGGTCTCTATGAATTGGAATCAATTTGATGCAGTGGGATGGGTTAGTTTAAGAAAAGGCTGAAAGATGTTTGAATAATTTTAAAGCTGCAGTTGTAGCAAGTGAAGGTAATTGTGATGAAGGACTTTGTTGTGAGTAGGGCTTCGTTCATTCATTTCAAATTGAGGGCAAATTTGCATAAAATTAAAGGGCAAGTACAAGTTGTCTATTAATGGAATGCTCGTAACCCCAGGCTTTACTGTACTGGCTTTTTTTCCTGTTGGCCATATGTTAAAATTGTACTTCTGAGTCTTATGTTGGCTGGGCCATATGAATTGCTAGCAGAAACTTGTGTGTCAGTAGTTGCCTGTATATTACTTCAACATGCTTCTTCCATCTGACATTGACTGGTTATGGTTAAGATGGTGACTTCTGACAGCTTGTGCTTCTAAGTAAGGATGATAAGCAGAGACTCCCTGCCCCTATTGTTATGTATGTAGTACTATCAATAGGCCTTAAGTGTTTTAAGCTCCTGTGATTTGGGTGGTGTTTATTATTGCAAGATACGCCTTTGGTAGCCGAAGTCTAAGTTGCCCGTCCCTATCAACCCAGTGTTACTGAGGAGACATGCTTTATCCTGGATATGGAAATTTTTCCCTATTTGGTTGGAATTTTGAGTAGACTTATCCATAATCATGGGTCCAGTTGGTCAGGTTATAATGATTTGCACTAGCTACCTGTATCAAACTTCTTTATCTTCACCTGGTCGAGTTCTTGTCAGCAAGGCATCCAAGGTAGGTCCAGTGGGTACTGTCTGCAAGTCTGGGAGTTCTCGCACACCTCCCCCTTCTTCACATCTGGTAGCTGCTTCATTCTGAACTTTAGCCCTCAGTGGCAAGGTCAGTGTCATTGGGTTAGGGAGTTCACACGTTACCCTGAACTTCAAACCTGTCAGCTTATCCCTTTCTCTCTCTCTTCCAAGGTCATCAGGCGGCTATGGAATATGGCAAATCTCAGCCCATGTTGCTGCTATTTCCCCCACTTCCACTCATAAGTTAACAAGGGCAGGCGCCAGCAAGCATACAAGACTGTTCATGTGTTCCCTTTGAGTTTCAGGCTTACAAAGAAGTTTACCCTGATGGGTTGATTTTTCTTGCCTTGATGACTCCAGGGCAAACAGCTTGATTGCTTGATAATGTCACAGCCAAACAGTCTGCTTACACCACTCCCACCCCCACCCCTTGTTGGTCTTTCAATCAAGAAGTATCTTCTGTTCCTCTAGTTAGGTTTGGCTGCATGTCTTTTCAATGGGAAATGTCCCACCCCCGAAGGTTCTGGGTGGGATCAGGATTTACCTAAGGCTCCATACTCCACCTAGGCTTAACAAGAAGCCTCTTTTCCTGGGTATGATATAGATCCTTTTTAGATAATCCAATCCCTTATAGGCTGTAGGTGGACATAAACATATTTTGTAATCATTTTCCCAGTTATCCTTTCTAACCCACTTAGATATCTATGTTACACTAGTAGACAAGGGAACCCAATATCTGCTAAACAGTCAAGCTTCTTAACATTATTTCCTCTCCTTTACCCCTTCAGCCTATGTCTCTGTCCACACATCATAGAGCCTTGTTATTCCAAGGCTGTGCATACATTACAGTCTATCTACCTCTATTCCATTTGGCCCATGTATAGCCAGAGTCATTCCCTATCATTCCCACTCCTCTAACGCCCTCTACCGTCTCATGCATTGCCCTCCCCCCCACACTCCCCTAGTTATTGTATGTCTATCCCCTGACCTGTGAGTTACTGTCCCCTCCCTCCCACTCAAAAGAATTATTCTTTTAATATGGAAATAGTTTCTTAAGTTTTCACAATATCTGTCCTTTTGTGCCTGAATAATTTCACTCAGCATTAAGTCCTCAAAACTCAACCACGTTAAGCGATGTTTTGCAGCTTCGTCGTTATTCTTTGAGGTAGCACAGTATTCCATTGTGTGTATGTACCAGAGTTTGTTTATCCATTCTTTCATTGATGGGCACTTGGGTTGTGTCCAGTTTTTTGCTATTGTGAATACTGATGCGATAAACATACCATTTTTTTTGGTACAGTGACTGTGTATTCCTTCCATCTTCTTTTGATGGTGTCTGCATGATTCACTGTTTTGCCCATATTCTTGTGGTTGTTAGGTGCCATTGCATAGAACCCTTCAGTATTTCAAGTCAAGGCTTGGCTTTTTTTCTTCAAATCCCTCAGCTTGAAAAATGTTGAGCATGTTCTTCCCTTTTTGTTTTCTAATTCTAGGTCTTTACATATTTGTATATTTGACTTTGTCTTCTCAAGTTGACTTTGGAAATTTTCTATTCAGCTGTTTTACCTCCTCATATTTTACATTTTGCTTTAGTATGTCTATGCTGGAGAGCAAGTTTCAGAGACTCTTCTGATATCCACTTTAGTCTTTTCCTTCTTTCTTGTCTCCTTAGTTACCCTTTGCTTTCTTCCTGTATGATGTTCTGATGTCATCTACAACTCTCTGGTCTTCAGTTTTTAGTATCTGTTGCATCAAATCTCTTCTTGAGATGATCTCTAAATTCAGGAGGGCTATGTTCAAGGTCATATTTTGGCTCTCATGAACTTGTCTTCATTTTCTTCAGCTTCAGCCTGAATTTTCATATGAGTAATTTATGGTATGTCACACAATCTGCCCCTGCCTTTATTTTGGCTAAAGATATGGGGCTTACATCTCTTTCCACAGATGTAGTCACTTTGATTTCTGTATATTCTGTCTGGTGAGGTTCATGTGTATAATAGTTGTCTTTTATCTTGCTTAGAAAAGGTATTGCAATGGAGAAGTCATTTGTCTTGCAAAATTCTATCATAGAATCTCCAGCAAACTTTCTATCATCAAGACCATATTTTCCAATAACTGATCCTTCTTCTTTGTTTCCAATCTTTATATTGCAATCATCAGTAACTATCAGTTCATTCTGATTGCATGTTTTATCACTTTCTAGAATTCTTCAATTTCATTATCCCTGGCTTTCATGATTGTTGTGTAAATTTGAATCATAATGGTATTAACTAGTTTTACCAGTTGTGGTGGTGTGCCATGGAGTCGATTCCGATTCATAGCGACTCTATATAGGGTGTCCAAGGCTATAAATCTTTACCGCAGCAGAAAGCCTTATCTTTGTCTCATGAATGGATGGTAGTTTTGAACTGCTGACTTTGAGGTTAGCAGCCTGGTTGGCAACCATTACACTACCAGACCTCCTTCAGTCTTTATTGTTGTTGTTAGGTATCATCAAGTTGGAACTGACTCATACTGACCTTCTGCACAACAGAATGAAACACTGCCCAGTACTGGGCCAACCTCATAATCACTGCTGTGCCTGAGCCCATCACTGCTGCCACTGTGTCATTCTATCTCATTAGGGGTCTTCCTCTTCTTCTCTGACCCTCTACTTTACCAAATATGATATCCTTCTCCAGTGACGGACCCTTCTGATAATTTCCCCAAAGTATGAGACACCAAGTTTGGCCATCCTGGCTTCCAAGGAGCATTCTGGTTGTACTTCTTCCAACAGATATTTATTTTTTCTTTTGGCACTTGATGGCATTTTTAATATTCTCCTCCAACACCGTAAGTCAAATGCATCAATTCTTCTACTGTCTTCCCTATTCACTGTCCAACTTTCACATGCATATGAGGTTATTGAAAATACCATGGCTTGGGCCAGGCACACCTTTGTCCTCAAGCTGACATCTTTGCTCTTCAACACTTTAAAGAGGTCTTGTGCAGCAGATTTGCATTTGATTTCTTGACTGCTGCTTCCATGAGTGTTGATGGTTGATCAAAGCAAAATGAAGTCTTTGATAATTTCAATCTTTTCTCCATTGATATGAATGTTGTTAATTGGTCCAGTGGTGAGGATTTTTGTTTTATTTACATTGAGATGCAACCCATACCAAAGGCTGTGGTCTTTAATCTTCATCAATAAGTATTTTAAGTCTTCTTCACTTTCAGCAAGCAAGGTTGTGTCATCTATATATCACAGGTTGTTAATGAGTCTCCCTCCAATCCTGATGCCACATTCTTCTTCATATTATTCAGCTTCTTGGATTATTTGCTCAGCATACAGGTTGAATAAGTATGGTGAAAGAATATAACCCTGTCGCATACCTTTCCTAATTTTAAACCATTCCATATTCCCATGTTCTGTTCAAACAACTACCTCTTGGTGTGTGTACAGGTTTCTCAGGAGCACAATTAAGTGTTCCGGAATACTCATACTTTACAATGTTGTCCATAGCTTGCCATGATCCACACAATCGAAAGTCTTTGCATAGTCTATAAAGCACAGGTAAACATCTTTCTGATATTCTCTTCTTTCAGCCAAGATCCATCTGACATTAGCAATGATATCCGTCGTTCCACATCCTCTTCTGAAACTGGCTTGAACTTCTGGAAGTTCTCTGTCAATGTATGTTTGCAGCCATTTAAAAAAAAAATTTTTTTTATTACCTTTAGTAAAACTTTACTCTCATGGGATATCAATGATATTGTCCAATTATTTCCTCATCCCATTGAGTCACCTCTCTTTGGAATGGTCATAAATACAGTTTCTTTCAGTCAGTTGGCCAGGTCCAGGTAGGTCTTGACTTCCAAGTCTTCCGTGTAGACATATGCATATTATTCTGTTACAGACAGCATTGTACTTCAAGACAGATCTAGATATGTTCTTTTTTTTTTTTTTCTCCGTTCATTGAAAGTGAAACTTTACTGAGGGCCCAGGGCCATGGGGCTCAGAAGTACCCCACTAGCGGGGGACAGGGGAGCCAGCAGAGAGGAGTCATTATTTGACCTTCTTCTTGGGGCGCAGGTTGTTGGTGTGGCCGCACTTCTTGCGACAGTTCACAGCACGGAGGTGGAGGCGAGTTTAGGACTTGCGGCAGATCATGTTGTCACAGTTGTACTGGTGCAGGGAAGGCTCGATGATGCCACCACGCAGACACAGCACCAGGTGCAGGGTGGACTCTTTCTGGATGTTGTAGTCTGAGAGAGTGCGGCCATCCTCCAGCTGTTTACCCGCAAAAATCAGATGCTGCTGGTCGGGGGGGGGGGGGGGGGGGGGGGGGGGGGGGGGGGGGGGGGGGGGGGGGGGGGGGGGGGGGTACCCTCCTTGTTTTGGATTTTGGCTCTGACATTCTCGATGGTGTCACTGGGCTCCACCTCAAGAGTGATGGTCTTGCCTGTCAGTGTCTTCACAAAGATCTGCATCTCTGCGTCTGCCGCTTGGCTGCCTTGCTGAAGAGAAAGAGCTTGATATGTTCTTTTTGATGATGAATGTGCTGACATTACTCTTCAATTTGTCATTCCTGACATAGTAAATCATGTGATTGTCATATTCAAAATGACCAATAACAGTCCATTGTAGCTCACTAATGCCTACAGTGTTGATGTTTATGTGCTCCATTTCATTTTTGACAATTTCCAGTTTTCCTAAATTCATACTTCATACATTTCATGTTTTGATTGTTAATGGATTGTTAATTTTCTTTTCATTTTGAGTTAAATCCTATTGGCAAATGAAATGTCCTGAATGCTTTACTTCATTTATTTCCTCATGGTCAACTCTACTTTGAGGAGGTTGCTCTTCCCCAGTTGCATTTTGAGTGCCTTCCAATCTGAGGGCCTCATCTTTCAGCATTCTATCTGATAGTATTCTGGTGCTCTTCGTCTTGTTTCAATATTCAGAATTTTGGTGCTGTCTGACAATGTTCCACTGCTGTTCATAAGGTTTTCAGTGATTAATATTCTGAAGTAGTCCATCTCTCCTTCTTCCTAGTCTGTCTTAGTCTGAAAAGTCAGCTTAAACCTGTCCTCCATGGGTGAAGATACTGGTACTGAAAATACTGGTGGCTTATATTCTAGACTCACAGCAACACACAAGTTACCACATTACAACAAACTGACAGAGAGTCCTGGTCTATGTAGCATATTAGCATGATATTCTGAAACGTGTGAAGGAAGCTCAGTGAACACAGTACATAATCAAAAAGAATTGGAATCTTGTTCAAATTCTAGGTTTTATATTTCTAAGCTGTGTTTCCTTGGTTGATTTTTTTCTTTCCTTAAAAATTCTGGGTTTGATAATGAAATAAAATATTTAAGTTTCTTAACATAGTACCTGCTCACAACTTAACCGTAATTAATATTTGTACATATTTTATAAGTACTTATCTACAGCGTCGTGGGTAAAATTAGAAAGTTTGGTACTAAAGGCTGAGCTGAGTCTTGTCTACTAGTCAAGCTATAAATGCCACAGTTCCTGTGTATGCAATGAAAATATAAATGAAGTATAATATAGGCCACATTGAGTTCTAGTCACTTTATCACTATCTTGTTCAGACAAAATTGTCTGTCCTTTTTGTACTTAATCCATTTATCTATAAGATGGGGATAAAATTTTCTACCTTACAAGTTTGTTGAAAGGTTAGATGAGATGATAAATGCCTAAGGTAGCAATTGTGCAATACATGGCAGTGAATATGTCACTGTTGTTAGTGATAGTGGTGGTGGTGGTGAAGTGCCCTGGAGTTGGTTCCAACTCATAGCGACCCTGTACAGGGTTTCCGAGGCTGTAAATCTTAATGGGAGCAGAAAGCCAATTTTTCTCCCACAGAACAGCTGGTAGTTTCGAACTGCTGACCTTGTGGTTCGCAGCCTGATTTGTAACCATTACGCTAGCAGACCTCCTTACTATTGTTAGTATATAGGGTATATTGTTTATTATATGTAAACATAATACAATTTAAATAAAACCTCCTTCACTAAAGTATATGCTTTCTTCAGGACTGGGAAACATTGCTTAGCATTTTGTATAAAGTTTAATTAATTGTTAACAAATATTTATTGATTGAATTTACTGATATTTGTTTAACTTGACTTTAAAAAATAATAATATCAGCACATATAAAAATATTTCGTTTAACAGTTGTTTTGTTTTACAATCCTTACAGGTACCTTCTTATTTATCCCAGAACTTCAGTGCTCTGAAATCTGAGGATTCCACTAAAATAATATGATAAGAACTTTCACTGATTTGAAGCCATATCCTGCTTAGACTAATGTGGGTTTCCAGATCTCCTGAGAGCTGATAACAGTGGCACAGACTACTTGGTAATCAGCAGTGGCAATAATGCCATCTCTGCCTCATGAAGGAGGTAAGCAGATTGACTTAACCACATTACAGAAATATAGATGTGTTACAGATCATTACTGCTAATTTTTTGTTTTAATCCAGCACATTCTTTAATAAAAATGTTGTTATTGTTAGGTGCCATCGAGTCAAATCCAAGTCATAGCTACCTTTATGTACAACAGAACAAAACACTGCTCAGTTCTGTGCCATTCTCATATCCGTGCAATCACTGCTCTGTTTGAGTTCAACGTTGTAGTTGTCGTGTCAATCCATCTCACTGAGGGTCTTCATTTTTTGCTGACCTTCTACTTTATCAAGCATGATGCCCTTCCCCAGGGACTACAGCCTTCTGATAATATCTCCAAAGTACCTGAGATAAAGTCTAGCCACTCTTAATTCTGTATAGTGTTCTTGCTATAGACATATGTTTGTTCTTCTGACTACCCATGCTATATTCAATATTCTTCACCACACCATAATTCAATGGTATTTTTCTTGAGTTTTCTTTTTCTTTGTACAGTTTTCACATGCACATAAGGAAATTCAAAATACCTTGGCTTGAGTCATCATGACAGCATGCCGTACTCTTCAAAGTAACATCATTGTTTTTCATACTCTAGAGGTATTTTGTAGCACATTTCCCCAATGTAGTACATTGTTTAATTTCTTGACTTCTGCTTACATGGGCATTGATTGTAGATCAATCCAAGTGAAATGAAATACCTGGCAATTTCAGTCTTCTCTCCATTTATCATAATGTTGCTTATTGGTCTAGTTGTGATACTGTCTTTATGTTGAGATATAACCTATACTGAAGGCTGCAGTCTTTGTTCTTCATCACCAAGTGCTTTAAGTCTTCATTTTCATGCAGCAATGTTGTGTCATCTGTATATTTCAGGTTGTTAGTGAGTCTTCCTCCAATCCTGATATCACATTTGTAGTCAAGCTTCAGGTAGTCAGGATTCAGCGTACTGATTGAATAAGTGATAAAATCCGAACACACATCTATCCCAATTTTAAACTATGCAATATTCCCTTATTGTTTGTATTAAAAAAAAAAAAAAGTTTTTATTGTAAATTGTTCAAAGGGTAATCATCAGTTTTACATCCAACAAATCATATACTTTGTTTCATTACAATGATTTTAAGCCCCACCTTTGTACCATCAGTTAACAGTATTTCTCTCAATTCATTTTATTTTTTTTTAAATACTCAGGCATATATAATAATTTATACCACCAAATGGCACATTCTGCAAGTCTGCCTCCTGGCCGCCAGCTATCAGTCCCTCTCTGCCCATGAATCTAGAGTCCTCAGTGGCTCCCTCTCTCCATGTTCCCATCTCTGCCTCCATCTCTGGTGTTGCTGCTTCTCTGGATAAGGTCTGGCATTCCACTTTTGCTATTCTCCTTGATGGTCTTAGGGTTTTCTGATTCAGGACTGTAAGATTAACTACTCCCCAGTTTTTGTTACAAAACTTCTACCTTTACAATTGTGACAGTCTCAATTAGTCATGATAACAATTACTCACTATTGAATCATTAAGAATCTTATCCTCATCTCTTTTTACCAGACCCATCTAGACTAGATGAAAATGATTCAGTGGGGACTATATCTTCTCTGACACACTCTTAAATTAAACTCCCTCTTGAATACTTGTAAGCCAGTCACTTCATGCCTTTATCACCCCCTCATTTTAGGTAGCCAATGTTTAAGTTGCCCATCCCTATCTACCCTGTATACAGAGGGGATAGTACTGATACTTGATGTGAAGACTCCTTCCCTCTCTGTTGGTATTTTGAGCTACTACCTCCATGAGTGTAGGTCAAGTTCTTCACATTTTAGCAATTTACACTTGTTTCCTTTATCAAAAATTGTTTTCTTTTTAATCTTCCTTTAGTCGAGTTCTGATTATCAGACTACCAAGGCTAGGTCAGATGGGTACAAGTTTGGGTGTTCTTGTGTGTCTCCCCTCACTTCATATTTGCTGGATGCTTCACTCTCAGCTCTAGCCTTCTTTGGCAATGTCCTTGTCCATGGGCTCAGGTGTCCCCAGGTCTCACCACACTTTGGACCAACCTTCCTCTTCTCTTTCTCATCTCCAGGTCATTGGGAGTCTATGGAACATGGTTGAACTCAGCCCATTTCTTCATTGCTGCTTTTCCCCCTCTTCCACTCACCAGTAGACCAGTGTGGTCACCAGCAAGCTTGCATACCTGCTCATGTGTTCCCTTTGAGTTTCAGTCATAGAGGGGTGTTTGTCCTCAAGGAACTTGATTGCTTGCCTTGATAGCGTCCTGGCAAACAACTTATTTTTGTAGTAGCCAGTCATACTGCCATTTTTGTTGTGGGTTTTTCCTGATGATCTTTCTTTGAAGATGTATCTTCTTTCACTAGAGCTATTCCAGGCTGATCTGCTTGTCCTTTCTAGTGGAGATGTCCCATCTCAGAATGTTCTGGATGGGGCTCAGGATTCCATGTAAGGTTCTATACACTGCAGAGAGTCTGCAAGAGGCCTGTTTCACTGGTCAATACTTTTAAAGTACTTTTATAAGTACTTTTAAAGACTTTTAAAATATTAGAGTTACCCCTAGTTGGGGTAGAATTTGTATTCTCTGGAATGGCATTTTTAGAATTTTATTGATATTTGGTTATTTCATGTTTCCTTTCAAGTTATTCAGGGAACGTCTCACCTGGATCTGGATGCAGAATTGCCTTATCAAAGCACAATGAAAAGGAAAGTCCGAAAGAAGAAGAAGGGGAGCATTACAGCAAATGTTGCTGGAACAAAGTTTGAAATTGGTACGTCTCCTTAGAATCATGGCATTTTTCTAATGGTAGGAAAAATTAGTTTGGTGTGGAAAGCAATGTAGGAATTTAGAGAGCTAATTCTCTTTGTGGAATGAATTTTAAATGCCTCCTACAGATTGTTTTTCATGAGATATTTTACATATTAATAAAATAGATCATAATTTAGTTATTAATTAGAATAAATGTAAATTTTTTAGTTTAATACTTACTTTTAAAATCAAGTACAAAGTAATCTGAACATTAAAAACCAATGACTATATATATAATGTTTAAATATAGATGTGCTTAGGAAAATTGCATCATTCTAATATTTTTTCAGCTGTGGCTAAAATGAATGAATTCCTTTTAAATTAAGAATGAATTCTTTTAAATTAAAATACTTCCACCCAGCATTGTAAAACACACTCAAATTACATTCCTCATTATTTAACAATCTCAGATTAAAAACATTGAGTAAAATTATATGAACCTCTAGGTTATTAAGGCTTTTTACTCTTCTTAATCTTTGAGACTCATTTCTATTTGTACTAATTGACTCACCAAACCTTATCAGCAATCTATGGAACATTCATTGGAATTCAGATCTCTCAACATTGTATTTTAAAAAAGTGTTCCTCAGAGAAGAAAACTTTAAGTAAATTTGTATGGGAGGGTGAGAAGGAGTGAAAGGAATGGAGTTTATTGGCAGCATATTTTCTTGAGTGAAAGAACAAACGTAAGGTGACCATCATAAAAGGTGGCTTGATCATTGGTATGTTCTTCAGGCTCTAGTGGAGTACAGTCTTGACCCAAAGAAGGGTGTTCCAATGCAGCTTTGTCTTTTACTTGCCCAGTATGTTCTTAGCATTAGTGTTCTTCATTCTGATACTCATGACTCTTTGCTCAGTTGTAGTTAGCAAAATTCATGACTGATTAGGTGTAGAGGCATGTACAGAAATTTCTGTGATAATACAAAGCTTAGTATAAGGGAGAAAAAGAGAAAATTAAAGTAAGTGTCAAGAAGAAAATGCTACTTTGCTTTCCCCTTCAACCTAGTGAAACACAACAGCGTACCTGAAATTTAATGACTGCTCCTTTGATAGGTTGAATCATATAATGGAAAGATAATTAGGTCAGAGTAAGGGCACATACTTTAACCCTGGTATTGTCTTTGTAACCTTATTTAGAGCATTTTGATTACTATTAGGTTTCATATTAATCCTTTCTGTTAGATGCTGTTGAATCAACTTTCAATTGCTAACGCCTCATGTGACAGAGTGGAACTGCCCCACTGAATTGTTCTAGGCTGTAATCTTTACTGGGGAGTCCTGTTGTGACACTGTAGGATAAGCACTAGACTGCTAATCACAAGGTCGGTGATTTAAACCCACCAGTTGCTCCTCAGAAACCCTCGACAGGTACCTATGAATCAGAACAGAATTGACAGCATGTAATGACAACTAATCTTTACTGGAGTGAATCATCAAACCTTGTTCTGTGAAACCTCTGGGTAGACTCAAACTACCATCCTTTTACTTAGCAAACAAGTACTTAATAATTAATCCTTTATATTTGACCAAATATTCAAGTATTGTTACATGTATGATCTCAATTAACCATCTAAAAAGCCTTGTGAAAGAGGCTCCTTTTCACCCTTGTTCTTTCTCATTCCATCTTTCCTTGCCTGTATCTTGAGTTTTAAGTGGCAAATTGATGTGTGGCTCATTATGCTATAGTCTTTATAAACTGACAAAAATAAGAACATAATTAAGGAAAAATTAAAATGGTAAAATAAGATGAATCTTATTGTTAAGTGCTGTTGAGTTGGTACTGACTCATAGTGCCTCTGTGCACACAGAACGAAACACTGCCGGGTTCTGTACCAGTCTCACAATTGTTGCCATGATTGAGCCCATTACTGTGCCAGTTCATCTCATAGGGGGTCTTCCTCTATTTTGCTGACCCTCCACTTCAAGAGTTTTTATAGACTCAGGCATATCAACTATTGTGAGGTTGGCCCGGGACCAGGCAGTATTTTGTCCTGTTGTGCATAGGGTCATTATGAGTCAGTACCGACTCAATAGCAGTTGGTACCAACTCAATAGCATCAAACAACAACAACCACTTTACCAAGCATGATGCCCGTCTCAAGGAACTGACCACTCTTTTATTATTTAAGTTTTTGTTGTGAATTGAGTGATAGCTTACATGGGAGAATATCAGCTTTACATTCATCCTGTCATATTTCGTTTCATTGCAATGATTATATAATCTGCTCCATGCATCATCAAACAACCAAAGGGTACACCCTGCAAGCCTTCTCCCCAGCTGTCAGCATACAGCCCCTCTCCCTCCTTGGGTCCAGGGTCCCCAGTTGCTCCATCTCTCCACGTCATTGTCTCTGCCTCCATCTCTGGCATCACTGCTTCTTTGGATAGGGTCCCACACTCAGCTCTTTCCCCTTGATGGTCCCAGGGTCCTCTGCTCCTGGACTGCAAAATCAATCACTCCCCTCTTTTTGTTCCAAAATGTCTACCTTTACATTTGCAACACTCACAATCAGTCTTGATAGCAGTTATTCACTGTTGAACCACAAGCGCCTTATCTCCATCTCCTTTTATCAGTCCCATCCAGACAGGTTGTGAATCACTAAGTGGAGATTCTACCTTTCCCTGCACCCTCTGGAACTAGGCTCACCACTCTTGATAATACTTCCAGAGTATGAGAGTTGAAGTCTGGTCATCCTTGATTCAAAGGAGCATTCTGACTCTATTTCTTCCAACACAGATTGTTTTGTTCTTTTGGCATTCCATGGTACTTTTAATATTCTCCTCCAGTACCATAATTCAAATGCATCAATTCTTCTATGTGCTTCCTTATCCACTGTCCAACTTTCACATAAATATGAGGTTATTGAAAATACTATGGCTTGAATCAGGTGCATGGTAGTCTTCGAACTGAAATCTTTTCCAGTAAACATTTTAAGAGGTCTTGTGTAACAGATTTGTCTAATGCAGTATGTCAGTTGATTTCTTGACTGCTGTTTCCATGAGTTGATGGAGCAAATGAAGTGCTGATCTGAGAAAAATGAAGTCTTTGGCAACGTTAGTCTTTTATCAATTATCTTGATATTATTTATTGGTCCAATTGTGAGGATTTTTGTTTTCTTTAAACTGAGGTGCAACCCATACTGAAGACTGTGGTCTTTGATCTTCATCAGTGAGTCTTTTAAATCCTCTTCACTTTCAGCAAGCAAGGTTGTATCATCTGCATATCTCAGCTTATTAATGAGTCTTCCTCTAATCCTGATGCCATGTTCTTCATATAATCCAGCTTCTCAGATTGTAGGCTCAGCATACAGATCAAATGCATATGGTGAAAGAATACAACCCTGGCACACACCTTTTCTGATTTTAAACTATTTAGTGTCCCCCTGCTTGAACGACTGCCTCTTAGTCATTCCTGTGAGAACCACTATTGTTACAGATAGGCATGGATTCAGCTTACAGTTTCCCAGCTGACAAAGCAAAATTTGAAGCAATCAGTTATGAAATTTGTTTCTCAGAAGATGAAATAATACTGGGTTTTCAAAGGAAATATGATTAAATCTATTCTTGAGTATTGACAGAAATTTCTCCCATGGAAATGCATTATGGAATAGTGAAATGCATTGTCACAGTATTCCTGTAACTAATACATTGGGGATGTTACCATTATTTTATTTTCATAATATTCCTTACTACAGATAAACAATCTAAAGCATTATTGTTTGTTGTTTTTAAGTGCCATCAAGTCAGTTCTGACTCATAGAGACCCACCCTGTATAGAGTTCCTGAGGATTAGCTGGTGGGCTTGAACTGCCGACCTTGTGGTTCACAGTCCAGTGCTGATCTTATAATGCCACACCAGGAATCTTAGCATTATTATTACTATTAAAACAATTGAAACTGAAGGTTAGTGAGAGCTAATCCCTTGACCAGTGGCAAAAGTAGGACTTGGACCTGATACTCTAAAATCTGTGTTGTTATTACTGTTATCATGTTATCTGAATACAATAAGAATTGAAATTTAAAATGCGGAACATTAAGTTATCTTCTGTCGCTGAAATTCAGAGAGTTGTTATATGGATCCCTAGTTTTACTATCCCTGACCACTATGGTCTCTGAAACCTCTATGGGTCATGGTTTAAAAAAAAAAAAAAATAGATTTTGTTAGGAATTTTTTTTTTTTTTAATTTCTCATTAAATAAGGATAGAAAAGATTAAGGTGGTGGTGGTTATGTGCCATGGAATTGGTTTTTGCTCACAGTGATCCTGTATAGGGTTTCTGAGGCTGTAAATCTTTACAAGAACAGAAAGCCTTATTTTTCTCCCATGGAACTACTGGTAGTTTCGAACTGCTGGCCTTGAGATTAGCAGTCTGACTTGTAACCACTAAGCTACCACAGCTCCTAAGTATGGAAATGTAAATGAGAAACATGGTTGGTATGCTATCTCTAGTTTATAATATTGGAGTTTACTTAGTAGAAATTGAATATGACCATGTTGTTGTTGTTAAGTACTGTACATTTGATTCCAATTTATAGCAACCCTGAGTATAAGGGGTGGCTGGTGGGTTTGAACTGCTGACCTTGCATTTTAAACCAACTTTGTGGTCCATTGCATTATCTTGCAGTGCCACACCAGGAGTCCAAATATGACCATATCACCTCTTTAAAAGAGATGTCCTAAAAGACCAATGTTTAAAATTCTAGATTTTAGGCTTTAGCTATCTACAACTTTTTATTTAGAAGTGACAGTTTAAAAGGATTGCTTTCTTTTGTAGCTGAGGAAGATGACCTTAAAAAAGATGCCAGTTGATTTCTTAAATTCCAATTTGAACAAAAATAAGATTAAATTTCTTAGTTGAAGAAAATGACTGTTTAATTTGTCAATGTATGTTTTTTTTTTTTGAAACTCAACTTTAAGTGCTACTCTTCAAAATTTGAATTTCCCTGTAAAAGAGGTTTATGTATGATTTACCTTACAAATTTGATTTTACGTATTTCAAAAGACTGGATCCTTTCTAGAATTTTTAGATAACTTAAATGTTCCCGGCCTTTTCTGGCTTGTGTGTACATTAGTATCCAAATTTCAGTAGCACGTTTTGCTTCCTCTTCATAGCTGCAGGAGTCCCATTTTGCTCATCAAATTTCCCCAGTTATTTCATGTCCTCCAGACCAGGCCTGTTTCGGAGCACCTGTTCTGGAATCGTCTTTGAGGATTTCTGCTTATGAACCAGTTTGTGTCTTGTGCTCCATATGAGCTCTAGGTGTCCCTGAGGCTCCTGAGTCCTCACGATACCAAAGCTGCATGGTGTTCTGTGACAGATCAGAGAAGACTGACTCTCCAACTCTTGTCACCTGGGCTTTTAGAACATTCTCAAGTTCCATCAAGTTTGTCATGCTAAGCAGCATCTTTAACCCAATTCTCTACCATATCTAACCCCAACTATGGTCCTCTTCTTTCATGCCTGCGGTTTCAGGCACAGTTGCTAAAAAATCCTTTCTTCTCATCTACCAAATAATCAAGAACCCCCAGGACTTGTTGCCAACAGGTGTTATAAAACATAAAAATAAAGATCTCAAAATAAGATGAATCTTGTAGCTGGTCAGAACATAAAATACATTCCAGTGAGGCCCACTATTATTAGAGATGGGCATGGATTTAGCTCATAGTTTCCTGGTTATCAGAGCAAAATTTAGAACATAATTAATTATAAATCTCAGTTTTCAGAAGATAAAATAATACTGGTTTTTCAAAGGAAATACAACTTACTCAATTCCTGAGTATTGACAGAATCATCAGTTTCATGCTTGAAGCAAGTCATTCAGTTAATTGATCGATCCTTCTTCACCATCTCTCCTCATATTCAGGGTACCAGTAAAAATAAAACATGTAAAAATAAGTCATTGAAACCCTGCTACATAAATACACTGTTCTGTTAAGACTCACAATACTGTTAGATCCCCCAAATAATCCTAAGTATTTTGCTTATCAGTATTCTGAAGTTGAAATTTATTTGAAAGAAAAATGTAGCTTTGTTAAGTGTGATTGTAGGGCAACACATAGTTTGTACTAAAAAGAGGATTTCTTCTGAACATCTAGGATTAGAGTAATAGGGTTCAGAAAGAGGCCCGTATCCAAATTTGTTGTATGACTTTTGCTTCATTACTTCATATTCTGAGTCAACAAAGGCAACTTTATTTTCAGTACTAAAAATAATTTGAGTGAAAGATTAGGAGAGAATAGGATAAATCTGATTGCCAGGCGCTATTTATACCTTTGCTTTTTGTATCTAGCCCAGTCACAAAACTGCAAATGTACATTTTTCTGAGTAGAAGTATTGTCTCAACTATGTGTGTGTGTTCATTGTGCCATTAAACACAAAACCCTTTGGCAGTTTTCTGGACATGCTGAAATCTCAGATGACTGAAACTAGGGATTTGGGGTGTAACTTAAAAACAGCTCTGTTACTGTTGAGTATAATTGGGTAAAACTGTTGTAACTAAAAATAAGATTATACTAGAAAATGAATAGATATTTTGCAAGTAAAATGCTGTGAGCTAAACTATTTATATAGCACAAAGTGTCACAATGAATATGTTTCCAATATTTTAACATCGTAGTTTAATTTAACTGTTTACTTGCAGTTCGTTTAGTAATAGATGAAATGGGATTTTTGAAAACTCCAGATGAGGATGAAACAAGTAACCTTATATGGTGTGATTCTGCGGTTCAACAGGAAAAGATTTCAGAGCTGCAAAATTACCAGGTGGGAAATTATTCATGATGAAATATTAGTGATGAGGAAAGCAATATGAATTTTACCGTAATTTCCTTTAGATAGGATTCTTAATCCACTGACCTATTGAATTTCAGTTCTCACTCACTTGATTTACTCATTTTGTTGGTATCCATTTGTATCAGCTCTGCATGAAACCTGATTCTTTTCAAATTTTACTTTTAAGCTCTTTCTGTCTTTAAGGAAGAAAAGACAATAACTCTTCTTACGCTGGTTCTTTGCATTCCTCTTAAAGTTGAGTAATGTGGACTAGATTGCATGGAGAGGTCAGGAAGTGGAAATAATTTGTAATAAGCACTGGACTACTAACCACAAAGTTGGCAGTTCAAACCCATCATTTGCTCCTTAGAAACCCTATACAGGGTTACTATGAGTTGGAATTGACTCAATGGTACTTAACACCAACTACTGGCACTAAACAACTGGATTGCTAACCTTAACGTTGGTGATTGAAACCCACCAGCTGTTCCTTGGGAACCATATACAGGATCATTCTGAGTTGAGACCAACTTGATATTATATAATAACAACATATACCTGTATATATCATATGTGTGTGTAGCTATATAGATAGCTATAGATATCTGACCTTACAAAGTCATATACTTGTGTATACAGTAATTAACTGTAGGTCACTTAATGTTAAATATTTTATATTAATAATTACTGGTACATTTAAAAATACAAAATTCAAAGATTTTACTGCATTTTAGTATAAATGAATGTATTCATTAAACCAATTAATTAACTTTTACCTTTTTATTTTCCAGAGAATCAACCATTTCCCAGGGATGGGGGAGATCTGTAGGAAGGATTTCTTAGCAAGGAATATGACCAAGTAATGTTTATTTTCTTGTAATAGAGAAGATCTGTTGAAAATTTACATTATGGCTATTAAATTGCTTTTCCACAAGGTTACACTGATTTTAAATGAAATTTAGGTGTCAGAAATAGAATCTTAGAGGTGGAAGGCTCTTAAAACATTCTTGGTGAGCAGAGAAACAATTATCTTGCACAAAAGTCAAAGGAATAAATGTAGATGGAGCAGAAGCTTGGTCTCCAGAACTGCAGGGCTCTTCCTACTGCAACTTGCTGCCTTGCTAGCCAAAAGGTTTTCTCTTAAATGTAAGAGGCTATCTGTATGAAGCATTCAACATATACTTGTTTATTTTCAGTTAAACCTTGCAAGAATAATTTTCCTGTATTGTATAATGTGTGTGTGTGCTCATATTAGTTATTGAGTTCTATACGTGCTCTTTATGTGTTTGTACTTACACATGTACATGGACACACATACATGCACACTCTAGGATATACGTGGCACATATTTAACTCTGAGGACAATATTTACATTTACCTAATAAACAACAGGAAAACTGTTTACAGATACCCAAGTCTTTTACCAGATGAACTGCAAAATTCTTGTGTATTTTATGCTTCTGTTGACTATGTTATTTTAGTTTAATGAAAGTTGAGTGATAAATTGGGATAATGTTTTATTGTTTTTTTTAAATTGTGAATTGAATGGTAGTTTACATGGGGGAACATCAGTTTTACACTCATCGTTTCATTGCAATGATTACAGTCTCCTCTGAAAATAGCACTCTTAACAGAGAAAGTTTAGGAAACTTACATGTATAGTTAAAGGAATACTAATATGTTTTCATGTAGAAGTTTATAAGTATATATCCATTCATTCGAAAATATTTTTGCATGTTTACTAAATGCCTTAAGAGACTGCTATTAAACAAACAAGATAATAAAGTCTGGTCCCAGTCTAAAGCTCACAGTCAAGTAAGAGGGAAAACGAATAAACAGAATGTAGTTTGATAGTATCCCATTAGAGGTAGACTTGATGCATGTGGTGACAACGATGGTAGGAGAGATTGTCTTTGGAAGGGCAGGAATGACTTTCTGGAGAAGTTAAGGTTTGAGATGGAGACTGAAAGGTGTAGAGGAGTTCACCCTTTGAGAAAGAACAGAAACAACACTCGGAGAAAATATATAGAGACTTGAGCCAACATAATGTGTTTGAGACTCTATTGTTATATAGGATGTTGGGAGGTTCAATATTATACTGGAGATATATTCAACAACCAATACACATATGTCTTGTTATTATATTTTATTTAGTAATTTAATCATTTATTCATTGATCTTTTTATTCATTTTATCTTCAGAGAAATGAGTTATTTAGTAGATTGAAGCAGAGAAATAATATGCTTTAGTTAATTTTGGTAGCCCACTGGATAAGGACTAGACAGAGGTAGGGTCAGAGGGAGAAAGCCCTGCAAAGATAATTGGCAGGGTGTATATAAGAAGTAATGGACATCTAAACCAAAGGAGTTAAGAGAGAATAAATCTAAAAGATACTACGAAGGTAGAATTTAACAGGATTTGAAAACTTCTTAGAAGATACTTAGGTTTGTGACTTTGAATGTTGTTTAGGTAGGATGATTTATTATTAATATAGGAAATACAAGGAGAAGAATGAACCTCAGAGAAAAAGGAATTTCCCTTGTGAAATTTTTGACATATATTTTTTCAATCTATAGGTCAATAATAAGATAATGGAATTTTTTAATGAAGTTTTGAAAGCCACCTCATATTTATTTTCATTTAAAATACAGTTATTAAGTTATATATACCTACTATTGTGTGGACTTCTGGTGTGGTGCTTTAAGATCAGCATTAGACTACGAACTATGTCGATAGTTCAAACCCACCATCTGCTCCTCAGAAACCCTATGTTGGGTCATTATGAGTCGGAACTGATTTGATGGCACTTAACAGCAACAATAGCAAGAACTATTGTGAGGCTGGCACAACACTAAGCAGTGTTTTGTTTTATTAAATTAAGGGTCTCTATGAGTCAGAAGTGACTTGACAATGCTTAACAAAAATGTATGCCAGGTACTGTGCTGAGCTCAGGGCACGTGTGGTGATCAAAAGCAGATGATGACTCTTAAAATAATAAGTTGCAATTCTGGTAAATGCTGAGAAATTGAGGTACATAGTTCCAAAAATAGTGAATATTAAAGCACCTATGACTTAACTAGGGAGGTCCTAGAGAGTTTCTCTGAGAAAGTGATGAAATATGAAGATGAGTAATTTACTAGTAGGTAAGTAGGTACCTTCAGACAGGAAGAACATAGGTCATGTGGTAGTAAAGTCAAGTCATGTGAGAATAGTAAAGATCCTGAAAGAAGGTCATGTGCAGCTGGAACACCAAGTGGTAGGAACAAGGGATAAGTGAGACTGAATGGTGATATTCAGGATTATGGTCTTTATTCTAGTACCATAGGGGAAGTGGCAACAAAGAGGTTGCGACAGTGGTAATATGGCCAGCTTTGCATTTTGAAAAGACCATTCTGGCTGCTTCCTAGAAGACAGATGTGTATATGATCAAGAGGGAATCAAGGTAACTGGTCATTGGAAATGGGTAATTTTTAATTTTGTAATATATTTGAAATTCACTTTAAGGAATATATAGTTTTAAATTAGTTAAAAAGTTATAATTACTAGTAAAAAATAGAGTTAGCTAAACTACTTGCTTAATATAATTTAGGAAATTTATGGAAGAAGTTTGAGCAGAAATTATCCCAGATTGAAAATTCCTAAATCAATCCTCTTTTCTCTTTGAGACATACACTTACTTCTAATTTATTGACTATCTTGTTATACGAGGATGAGTCAAAAATTATCCACACTCTGGTTATATTAGAATGCCTGTCCACATCCATGGCTGATGACAGTATTAAGAGGGAGCATAAAATGATTCTGTTGAGTAGACGACTGACAAAGGATTATGTGGCAAATCATTTGTAAATCAGCATGGCTCTGCCTATGACATAATCATTATAAAGTTGGGTTTCAGAATGTTTTTGTGAGATGGGTACCAGACAACTCATGGAAGAGCATAAATAGGTGTATTTGGACCTCTGCAAACACAATTTAGACCAATACATGAGGAAAGTAAAATAGTTTTTTTTAAAAAACATCGTTACTCATGACAAGACATGGATTAATCACTGTGAACCTGAGCGTAAACAGCAGAATTATGGAATGGGAACATTCTCAATCACCGACCGAGACAAAGTTCAAAAGTCAAACATCAGCTGGAAAATTGATGCTTACCATTTTCTGGGATCCTCAAGGGCCAGTATTGGAACACTATCAGGAAAATGTTTCAACAATCAACAGTACCCATTTCAATGAAGTGCCCAATGAAGAACTGAAGCCTAAACTTTAGATTAAACACAGAGAACTACTAACCAAGGACATTGTGAACTTGGATGACAATGCACGTCCACACACTGCTGCCCACATTGTTGACACTCTGCAAAAAGTTCATTTTGAGGTGTTAAAGCATCCTCCCTATAGTCCTGATCCTGCTCCATTGGACTTTCACATGTTTGGTGCCCTGAAAGCAGCCCTTGGAGGATGAAGATTCACTTCTGATGAAGAAGTGAAGACAGTGGTGCATTTGTGGCTCACAGTTCAGCCTAAAACATTTTTAAATAAGGGACTAGGAAAGCTTGTTGACATAAGGACAAAGTGTATTGAAAAGCAAAATTATGTTGAAAATGATATATTTTTCTTTTCAAATTTTTAATTAAAATAAATT
>NW_006408520.1:34925434-34932558 GCF_000296735.1 Chrysochloris asiatica
TATATAGTACATTGACCACATGTATCTGGTAGTAATAAATGAAGAGGTGCAAGGTGAAAATAATGCTGCCAGTGATGGTTATGCATCATCTTAACTGGGCCATGATTTTCAGTGATTTGGCAGCTATGCAGTGATGAAACGTTAACAGATTTATAAGGATGAGTCCTGGTGTGGCGCTGGGGGTTACTGCGCCAGACTGCAAGGCCATTTGAACTGCAGGGTTGGTGATTCAAGCTCACCAGCTGCTCCTTGGAAACCCTATACAGGGTCGCTATGGGTTAGAGCCGACTTGATGGCACTTCACAACAACAAACCATCTTGTTAGGTTTTGTGGTCTAATGTGGTCACCCTCCAGTTTTGCATAATGCTGATTTTCACATACTGATGTGATCTGTTGAACCTAACCATGTCAATAAGTAAGGAATGGGTGAATTTACACCAAACAGTTAGTACTGGATAACCTATATGGACTAAGGTATTTCTCCAGAATAAATGTAATCTTAGATTTCATCCCGTATTTATCTAATTAAAGTGTTAACTTGATCTAATCACACATATCATTGTTGTATGTACAGTAATATATTTTAAAGGAGCCCTTGTAGTGTAGTGGATCATGAGTTGGGCTGCAAACTACAAGGTTAGTACTTCAAATCTGCCAGTTGCTTCATGGGAGAAAGATGAGGCTTTCTGCTCTTGTAAAGATGTGCAGCCTTGGAAACCGTATATAGGATTGCTATAAGTTGTAATCAATTTGACAGCACTTAGCCACCACCACCAATACACTTATTTAAAGGCTTTGAAAACAAAAGCAAAAACATTAACATATTAGATCTTTAATGTGAATTTCAAACTAGTCAGTGTAAGCCTATTTTGTAACTCAAGATACTTCATTTTTTGTCTTAATTTGGATTGACAAATAGAGTTGACAATTGTTTGCCTTCTCATAATGCATAATTTTCTTGTAGTATTCCCTTTAAGAGGCATATGAAAAATGATAGCTGTATGGATTTACAGTTGTAAAAGCCATACAGCTGATGCATTCCACACTCTAGTCTTAAAATTTGGGGCTGGCTTCTGTGCATACTATAATAGTTTTTACCATTCTTAACTGCAAACAATATTTGCTCTATTATAATTGAAAAAATACTTATTTTTTAGGCAATCGTTTTCTTTAATAGATAATATTTTCAAATCTTTCTCACAATTTCTTCATTTTTATTTGGAAATTTATATATACAAAATACTTAACATTTGGGATTAATTAAAAGTAAGCACTTCATTTTTAAATGTTGGCAAGTCAGTTCTGACTCATAGTGATGCTGTATAGGGACTTCTGCTGTGGTGCTGTAGGATCAGCACTGGACTGCAAATCACAAGGTCAGCAGTTCAAACCCACCAGCTGCTCCTCGGAAACCCTATACAGAGTCACTGTGAGTCAGATCTGCCTCAGTGGCACTTAACAACGACAGGTTTTCTGAGGAATGGCTGGTGTATTTGAACCACCAACTTGTGGTTAGCTGTCCAGTGTTCATTCTACAGCGTCACATCAGAACTCCAGTAAACATTTCATACCTAATATAATCCTTATGGGGAGTGTGGTGACTTTGTACAATAAGCATTGGACTGTGAACCACAAAGTTGGCAGTTTGAGCTCACTAGTCATTTCATGGGAGAAAATAAGGCTTTTTGCTTCAACAAATATTTTCAGCCTCAAAAACCTTACTCATAATCCCTGTGAGTCAGAACTTACTCAACAGCACTTAACAACAATAACGTAATCACTAAATTAAGTATTAAATAGGTAGTCTGTTTTATAGTAAATACAAAAATATTATGATGAACATTTTAGCAAAAATAAAAATATAAGTAGTTCCTATAAAGAAAATCTCTGCTACCTAGAAGCCTCATGTCTCTTTCTCAGAAAAGCAGTTAAAATCTAAAAACGTGGGAGAAGCCAATAAAAAACTTCTCCCTCATGATGATACCCAAGGAGCCCTGGTAGTATAGTAGATGACGAGTTAGGCTGCTAACTGCAAGGTCAGCAGTTCGGCTTTACCAGCTGCTCAGCGGGAGATAGATGAGGCTTTGTGTTCACAGCCTCAGAAACCCTATCTAGGGTTGCTATGAGATAAAACTGACTCCAGGGCACATAACCACCAATCCCACCAATGCTGACACCCAGATGACTCAAAATCATCTTACAAAAAAGAAGATAAATGGCATCTGACTTTGAACCCATCTCTATGTTGCCTATACCTTCCTTGAGACAAAGTTAATGACTCCTTCCTCATGGCACTTTACCCATATGCCTTTATTGCACCTGTCATGCTGTTTTGTAATCTATCTGTAAATTCCTAGAAGTAGAGACCATGTTAATTTATCTTAATTTCTTCAGAGTATAAGACATAGATGTAAACAAATATTTGCTTTAGTAATGTATAAATTCTACAAAGGTAGACATTGTTGTCTTATTTATTTAACTGTTGCATCTCTAGGGCCTAGAATAATGCTTAGCACAGAATTGGTATCTAATCGATATTTATGGAAAGAGTCAATAGACAAATGAATCCATAAAGGAATGGAGGGACTTTAAATCTTTATGAAAAATGTCTATAGCACAGTGAAAGAAAACTTAGGAAAGTTTGAATAGAAATTATTTCTCATTTTATCTCTGGTTTACAGAATGATAAAGTCTCGGCCTCTGGATTATACCTTTGTTCCTCGAACGTGGATTTTCCCTGCTGAATATACTCAATTTCAGAATTATGTGAAAGAATTGAAGAAAAAACGGAAACAGAAAACTTTTATAGTGAAACCAGCTAATGGTGCAATGGGTCATGGGTAGGTTTATTTTCCTGTAATATTCAAACAAAAAACCTAAAGAAAGAATAAATGTGAACAATTGCTCACAGCTGCATACCAATATTAAAAATTACAAAAAAAATGTTTCCAACTTTTGGTATTATGAATCTAAATATTTAATGAGATTGTTCCATAGGCTTTGGTAATTAAAATTACAAGTTAAGTCAACAACAACATCAACAACAAAAAGTTAAGCCAACAGGTTGTGAGACTTTGAGATCTTAGAAGGTAGGAAAAAAGAGTTTCCTAATGTTTTTACACTTAAGACTTGCATTTATAATTTTAGAGAATCATATTAGTTGATATGGAGCTAAATTAGCTTGGAGAAAGCTAGCAATATTGAAGAAAACTATGTATTTCACTTGCTTAAATTTTTTTATTCTTTATGTAACCATGGTAATTAGACTGAAAATGAGTAGTACATTTTTTTAATCTGAGGTGTTGATAAAAATTAGTTATATTAGTTTAGATTAGAATGTGAAACTTAATCTTCCTGTTTCCTTTTTCTTGCTTATGTTTAGTGAATTTTCTGCACTGCTTTCTTCAAAGAAACTATTGCTGAGGTTGCTTTTAATTAAAAAGTCATGAAGACATGAATCATTTTAATCTTTGATTTAAAATGTGCTGAGAAGAAAGATATTTGGAAATGTAATTTATTGTTCAACAAATTTCTTTGAACGTTTATTCTTGAGCTAATAATTTTATCATACATTATTTTAAATTGTGGTTTAGTCATTTAATAATAAGCTACCACTAATATTAGTAGGAATTTTATGGTGATTAATTTGAAGTCCTGGTGTGGTGCTGTGGGATAAAGCACTGGACTGCAAGGTCAGGTTGAGCCACAAGGTCGGTGGTTCACACTCACTAGTGGTGGTGGTGGTTATGTGCTGTGGAGTCGGTTCATAGTGACCCTGTACAGGGTTTCCGAGGCTGTAAATCTTTATGGAAGCAGAAAGCCTCATCTTTCTCCCATGGAGCAGCTAGTGGTTTGAAACTGCTGACCTTGAGGTTAGCAGCCCGATTCATAACCACTACGCTACCAGAGCTCCTTACACTCACTACTAGTAGCTCCTTCGAAATCCTCTACTGGCTTGTTATGAGTTTGGAACCAACTTGATGACACTTAACAACTACAATATTAAATGTGTTGTTGGGTTTCTGTGTGTTAGTACTAAAGGACATTTTGTAATGGAATATAGCTGATGTTTATAGTTTTAATGTTAAAACATTCATATTAAGCAAAGCAACTTTCTGTCATGAATGTTTGCTTTGGATAAGAAGTATTCTTATTTGTTTTGATGTCAATTATAAAAAATAAGTGGAAAGGCAGATAATTGGAAGAGCATTCTGTGTGGCCAGGGCTTTTTATTAGTACAGTAGTACATGGGTAAAGAACCTCTTTCTCCTTTGTTTGCTATATCTGTTTATGTGCTGATCTTCTGTCTAGATGACTATTCATTATTGAAAAGGTGATAGTAAAGTTTCTCTTATTGAAGTATCTATTCCCTCAGTTTTGTCAGTTTTTTGCTCGATATATATTTGGATTCTTGTTCTTAGGTTCATTTATATATGTTGATAATTGTTGCATCTTCTTGATTTTTTTTTTTTATAGGTTGACTTTTTTTTCTTTTTTTAATGTTTTATTGTGAATTATGTGATAGTTTACATGGGAGAACATTAGTTTTACATTCATTCTATCATATATTGTCTCATTGCCATGGTTACAATCCCCTCCATGCAATCCTTCCCCCGTACCCCCCAGGTCTTCAGCACACAGTCGCTCTCCCTCTCTGGATCTAAAGTCTCCAGCTGCTCCATCGCTCCACGTCATCATCTCTGGCTCCATTTCAAGCATCACTGCTTCTCTGGGTAGGGTCCTGCTCTCTGCTCTTCTCCCTTGATGGTCCCAGGGACCTCCACTCCTAGACTGAAAAGTTAATCACTCAGCTCCTTGCTATAAAACGTCTACCTTTACATTTCCAACCCTCACAATCAGTCCTGATAACAATTATTCAATATTGTATCACAAGAGACCCGTCTGCATTTCATTGTATCAGCCCTGCCTAGACAGATTGAATACTACTCACTGGAGACTCTACATTCCTCCATGCCCTCTGGATCTAGGTTCCCTCTTGAAAGCCAGTCACTTCTTGCCCCCCACCCCCACCCCCCATTTTGGGTAGCCAATGTCCAAGTTGCCCATCCCTGTCTACTCTTGTGTGTGGAGGGTGTGGGAATGGTTCTTGCTGTAAGTACTTGTTCCCTCTTTTGAGCTACTGCTTCCATAGGTGTAGGTCAAGTTCATCAAATTGTATGAGAATACTTTTTTTTCCCCTCTTCTTTTTACTTCTGGTTGATATAGATTGATTTTTAAAAATCTTTGTTTCTTATAACAATTTTTGTCTTGAAGTCCATTTCCCCCCATGCTGGTTGTGTATCCATTTTAGCTCTTTTTGATTATTGTTTGCATGGGATATCTCTTCTGTTCTTTCGGTTTCAACCTATTTGTGTATTTGGATTTGAGTGAGGCTTTTATATACAGCATATGGTTGCCGTATACGTTTCTTTATCAATTCTACCAAAGTCTGTTTTTCCATTGGAGAGTGTAGACCACTTACATTTGATGTTAAGCACCCTGGTAGTACAAAGGTTAGTTGGAAATCTGCTTGTAAGGAGGTCAGCAGTTTGAACCCACTAGTGGGAAAAAGAACTGGCAATCTGTTCCCATACAGACTGTTGTTACATACTGTGGAGTTGGTTTGGACTCATAGTGACCCTGCACAGGGTTTTTGAGGCTGCAGATCTTTATGGGATCAGAAAGCCTCATCTTTCTACGGCTTGGGAAATGATATGGGCATTTCACTCTGTCTGTAGCATCACTATCCATCACTCGCCTGTCAGTTTGCCATTTGGTAATCTGTGTTGCTGTGATTCTGGAAGCTATGCCACCAGTACTTTAAATAAATACCAACAGGGCCACCCATGATGGATAGGTTTCAACTGAGCTTCCAGACAAAGAATAGGAAGAAGGAGAGAGAGACTACTTCCAAATATCTTGTCACTGAAGATCTTAGCAGTGGAACATTGTCAGCACCAGAATATTGAATATAGAAGCATGATGAAGAACACCATAATATTATCAGATATGGTGCCTGAAAATGAGCCCCACAGGTGGAAAGACACTTAAAATACAACTAGGGAAGAGCTGCCTCCTGAAAGAGTTGACTGTGATGATGCAATAGAGTAAAGCTTTTGAGACCGTCATTTGCTGATGGGGCAAAACGCAAAATGAGGAGAAAAAGCTGTAAACAACCATCAACAATCAGAACATGGAATGTATGAAGTATGAATCTAAGAAAACTGGAAGTTATCAAAAATGAAATGGAATGCATTAAGATAGATATCCTAGGCATTAGTGAACTGAAATGGATTGGTATTGAAATGGATTTGAATATGACAGTCACATGGTTTGTTATGCCAGGAATGATAAATTGAAGAGGAATGGCATCACATTCATCATCAAAAAGAACATATCAAGATCTGTCTTGAAGTACAATGCTGTCTGTGATAGGATCATATCTATACACCTACAAAGAAGATCAGTTAATACAACTTTTATTCAAATTTACATACCAACCACTCAAGCCAGTGATGATGAAATTGAAGATTTCTACCAACTTCTTTCATTTAAAATTGATCAAACCTGCAATCAGGATTTATTGATAATTACTGGTGATTGGAATGCAAAGGTTAGAAACACAGAGGAAGGCCTTGGTGGGAGAGATGATGCTGGATGACTAGGGTTAGTGTTAGGTATGAGGATTGGACTAGGGCTAGGAGTAAGGTTTGGTCTAGTATTTAGGGTTACAGTTAGGCTTATTTGTTTTTTTCTTTAATTATATTTGATTTCTTTATTTGGAACTTCTGTAATTGTATTATTCCCTCTTTTGGCTTAGTAATGTTTGTTGTTGTTGCAACTGTATCTCTGGTTCTCTATTTTCTGTCTTAAAGGCCTGTTTTACATTGAATACTTTTATATCTGGGTTGCATGTAGCTAATATTGTCCTGTATGTTTATCTCGGATTGTTGTTAGTTGTTTTTCTTCCCAAGAACTTCATTTAGTATGTTTTGTAAGCTTGATTTGTTTTTTCAAATTATTTTAATTTCTGTTTATCTGAAAATGACCTAATTTCACCATCATATTTGGTAGATGGTTTCGCTGGGCATATATGGTTTTTGGTTGGCAATTTTTTCTTTCA
>NW_006408520.1:34932658-34966128 GCF_000296735.1 Chrysochloris asiatica
TTTGTTCCATGTTTGATTATTCTTGGAGGCACTGTTTTTCTTTCAGATTTTTATATATGTCATCCCATTGTCTTTTTGCTTTCATGATTTCTGCTGACAAATTAGAAATGTGTTTTTGTAGTTCTCATATGTAGGTAACTTTTCATTTTTCCTGAGCTACTTTCAGGATTCTTTCCTTGTCTTTGGTTTGGAAAAGTATGATTATAATATGTCTTGGTGTTTTTCTTTTGGGGTCTATCCTGATTGGAGTTCATTCTACCTCTTGAATGGCTATCTTCTCATCTTACATGATATTAGGAAAGTTTTCTTCCAACAACATTTGGACAATATACACTCTCTTTTTTTGTGTGTGTCTTCCTGTTCTGGAATTCCAATCACACCTAGTTTGTTCCTCTTGAGACTGTCTCACATAAATCTTAGGCTTGCTTCATGTTTTTTGTTTGTTTGTTTGTTTTCCTTTTTTTATGATTGTTCTTTTAGCAGGTGAATATTGATTTTTCTTCAAGCTCAATAATTCAAACTTTAGGGGATTCAATTCTCTTTCTTTGCTCTTTGAGTGTATTATCTAGTTCTGAATTCTAAGTGTTAATCTTAAAGCTTTATAATTACTTTTTTATAGCTCCCATTTTTTGTTAATTTTGCCAGTCTGTTTCCTGAATTTTTCTGTAGTCTTGTCCATGTTTTCCTCTATTTCATTTTCAATTTTCTTGATCTTTCTCTCAATCCATTGTAGTTGCCTAAAAAGCATTCTTTAAATTCCTCATCAGGTAATTCTGATACCATTTCTGATGTTACATTTTCTGAGTCTGTATTTTGGTTACTTGTTTGAGGCATTTTGCAATGTCTATTTATATAGGCTAAAATAGTCAGTTTTTCTGAGACATTGTGGTGTCTTATTTCTTCACAATGTTGTCCAGAGCTTGTCATGATCAACATAATCAAAAGCCATTGTATAGTCAATAAAGCACAGGTAAACATCATTCTTACATTCTCTGTTTTCTTCCAAGATCTATTTGATGTCAGTAATGATATCCCTTGTTCCATGTCTTGGTTTGAATCCAGCCTGAACCTCTGACAGTTTGCTGTCATTGTAAATGTTAAAGCCATTTTAAAATTATTCTGAGTCAAATATCACTTGCATGTGATATTAATATTCATGTCTGATGATTTCCACATTCCATTGGTTCATTTCTCTTTGGAATGGGCACAATTCAATTATGGATTTCTTCCAATCAGTTGGACAGGTAGCCATCTTCTAAATTTCTTGGCATAGATGAGTGAGTGCCTCCAGTGCCACATCAGTTTGTTGAAAGATTTCTGTTTGTATTCCATCAATTCCTGGAGCCCTGTTCTCTGCCAGTGCCTTCAGTGTAGCTTGGATTTCTTTCTTCAGTATCATTGGCTCTTGATCATATGCTACCTCTTGAAATGATTGAACATCGACCGTTTCTTTTTGGTACAGTGACTGTGTGTATCCCATACATCTTCTTTTGATGCTTTCTGTGTCATTCAATATTTTGCCCATAGATTCCCCCAACAGTAAAAGGCAAGGCTTGAGTTGTTTCTACAGTTCCCAAAGCTTGAGAAATGCTGAGCACGTATCCTCCCTTTTGGTTTTCTAACTCCAGGTCTTTACACATCTCATTATAATATTTAACTTTGTCTTCTGCAGCTGACCTTTGAAATTTTCTGTTCAGCTCTTTCATGTCTTCTATTTGCTCTAGCATCTCTATGCTGGAGATCAAGTTTAAGAGTCTCTCTGTTTATGTTCATTTTGATCTTTTTTTCTTTCTTGTCTTCTTATTGACCTTTTGATTTCTTCCTGTATGGTGTTCTTGATGTCATCCCATAATCAAATCTGTTCTTGATGACCAAGTACTTAACATGTTCAAGACTAAGAGGCAGTTGTTCTAGTAGAACATGGGAACACTGAATGGTTTAAAATTAGGAAATGTGTGCACCAGGGTTGTATCCTTTTTCTGTACTTATTCAATCTGTATGCTGAGCAAATAGTTTGAGTAAGTGGATTACATGAAGAAGAATATGGCATCAGGGTTGGAGGAAGATTCATTCACAACCTGCGACATTCAGATGAGACAACGTTTGCTGAAAGTGAAGAGGATTTACAATGATGAAGATGAAAAACCACAGCCTTCAGTATGGGCTTCATCTCAATGGAAAGAAAAAAAAAAAACTCCTCACCACTAGGCCAATAAATAACATCGATATAAATACAGAAAAGATTAAAGTCAAAGACTTCATTTTTCTCAGATCAACCATCAGCACTCATGGAAGTAGCAGTCAAGAATTCAAACAACATATTACATTAGGCAAATCTGTTGCACAAGACCTCTTTAAAGTGTTTAAGAGGAAAGGTGTCAGTTTGAGGAATAAGGTGCACCTGACCCAAGCCATGGTTTTTTCCAGTAACCTCAAGGGCATCTGAAAGTTGGATAATAAAGAAGATCATAGAAGAATTGATGCATTTGAGTTATGGTATTGGAGGAGAACATTCAAAGTACTACAAAAAACAAGCAAATCTGTGTTGGAAAAGTACAGCCAGCGTACTTCTTACAAGCCAGGATGACCAGACTTCGTCTTCATACTTTGGGCATATTATGAGAAGGGACCAGTCCCTGGAAAAGGACATCATGCTTGGTAAAGTGGAGGGCTAGCAAAACAGAGGTCCCCAACGAGATGGATTGCAACAGTGACAGTAGCATTGGACTCAAGCATAGTGATGATTGTGAGCTTGTTGCAGGATTGGACAGTGTTTCATTTGTGTGTGTGTGTGCATAGGGTTCTTGTGAGTGAGTACTGACTCGATGGCAGCTAACAACAACAACAACAGTTTATGTTTATTGATTGATTATTGGTGTGCTGTCAAGCACTTCACTTTTTCCTGGTGGATGTCATAAAAGACTGGAAGTGTGAATGCAATTTTCTGTTTACTGTTTGTGTAGTGTAGTTCAGGGTGGGCTCCTATTCTTCTGAAGCAGGGACACTAAGATATTTGATCCCAGGCATAGCAGAGATTGTACAGAAGGGGCTGCCACTGGCTGCTGAGTTGGTGAGGTAGGGATTGATCATGCCCCTGGCTACCAGGTGGGAACAGGACCTGTACTCCCGTGCTGCTAAACGTCTACTGTGTGCTGTGCCTATAGGCCACTGTATCAGCAGCTGCTCTCAAAAGCTCAGGATAGCCATGCTGGCCCACAGTCTGCCTACTTTCCTTTTCTTTCACTGCTCCTGTTTAGCATCTTCTTCTAGTTGGCACTAAGTCCACTACTTTATCCTATTCCTTGATGCTCAGGGTTCCAGAATCATAATGCATATCTGTTTTACTGGGTGTCTCGTGTCTTTGTTGCAGAGGGTGGCTCAGGAACATTGTCTGTATCTATTTTACTGGGTGTCCCATGTCTTTTTTTGCAGAAGGATGTGTGTCAGTGTGTTTGTCTACTCTTCTAGCTTGCCCTGAAAGTCAGGATTGTCTTAATTTTGCCATCATTTTTGAAAAATGGTTTTGCTGAATGTAAAATTTTGGGTTGAGTTTTTTTCTTTTATCTTTCTTGAATATGTCATAACACTGCCATTGACACCTTTATGAGAAATAGTCATTAATCTTATTAATGATCCTATATGATGAGTCATTTCTCTCTTTTATCAAGATTGTCTTGGCTTTTAGTAATTAGATTAAAGTCTCTGTGTTTTTTCTTAATTGGAGTTCATTGAGCTTCTTGGGTATATAAATGGTTGTTTTTCATTATACTTGGGAAAATTTGGCCATTATTTCCTCAAATATTATTTTTTCTTTCTCTTTCTTCTCTTCTATTGGGGCTCTGATTATGCATATGTTGGTTGGCTTAATGGTGTTCTATAGACATCTTAGCCTCTGGTTCATTTTTCTACATTGTTTTTCTTACTACTTCTCAGATAGAAGAATCTCAGTTAACCTTTCTTTAAGTTTGCTGATTCTTTTTTCTACCTCTCCAAGTTTGCTGTTGAGCCACTCTCTTGAATTTTTCATTCATTCTTTTAGATGCGCTAGAATTTTATTTCTTTTAAATAATTTAGCACCTTTAAAAAAATAATTTCTTTTTTATTTGTATTCTCTATTTGGGGAAACATCATTCTCAAGATTTTGTCTAGCTCTTTTTACATTATTTCTTTTAGCTTTTTGTACATTTGGGAGATAAGTTCAATGTCTGGCCTTCTTCAGGAACAGTTTCTATTTATTGGCTTTTACCCTGTTTGTAAGTCATACTTTCTGGTTTCTTTTTATACCTCAGGTATTTTGTTGAAACAGGACATTTTTTTAAAAAATGTGACAACTCTGGAAAGCAGAGTCTCCTCCCTTCCCAGGGTTTGTTGTTGATGGTTGTTGTAGTTATTTTGGTTGATTACTTGTTTAGTGGCCTTTCTGACCTAATTTTCTTTGTTGTGTGTGGCCACTGAAATCTGTTAGAATATTGATAACGCTAGTGGTGGAATCCTGGTGTATCTCTGTAATATAAGCAATGGACTACTAACTGCAAGAATTGCAGTTTAAACCCACCAGCTATTCCTCAGAAAGCCTTTACAGGGTTGCTTTGAGTCAGAACAGGCTGGATGAAACTTAAAAAGAACAGCAGCAACAGTAATTAAACAGATATTTCCTTAAATGCCTGGAACCAGGTAGGGCAAAAGAAAATCTATTCTTTGCAGATTATTCTATGTATGTGTTAGGGCATGCCTTCAATACTCAGACAGGTAGTTTACAATTCTATAGTAGTCTTCATTTTCTGCCTGTTCAGAGCCTAAAGATCCTTCAGAAGTGAGAGCTCTGGGCCTTCTCTGGTCTTTAGAGCATTTTCTCATGTCTGTGCATGTGTGAGACCGTCTAGATTCCTAGGAATCTGTCACAGTTTTTCAAAGCCATGATTCCCCTAAAATGTTTATTCTTCAGCATTTCCCTTTTGAGTTAGTCTTATCTGCCCAACTGTTATTTGTTTCAACAACTGTTCTTTGGGTAGTTAACTTGACACTATGAGAGTGTTCAGTTTTTCAAGGTAAAAACAAGCCCTTTGAGGTCATCAGGAAGCCCTCAGACAGGTCAAAACAAACAACCACAGACAGAATAAGGTCTATCCTGCTTTCTTCAGAGTTGGTACCTATACTGGCAATGTTGGTTTTGTTGTTAAGGCCACAGAGGAGGTGGGGGTTTGTGTAAATTATAATGCCACGTAAATCTTTTATGCAGATTCTGCAGTTTGCTTTAATTTTTTATTAAGCATTTACAAGTTGTTACAGGCTTTTGGATAGTTTCGACAATTCTGAAAAAAGTTGATTCTTAACGTTTTTATCAGTTCATTTGTTGCTTTTGTTGAAGTAACAGACTTTTGGAGTTCCCTACTCTGCCATTTATCCTTTATGTATGTTTATGACTTTGTTTTTAAGCATTGTAGCTCCATACTATATTAATCTTTTTATTCTTTTTATTACATTTAGGATTTCTCTGATAAGAAATGGTGACAAACTTCCATCTCAGGATCATTTGATTGTCCAAGAATATATTGAAAAGCCCTTCTTAATGGAAGGTTATAAGTTTGATTTGCGAATTTATATTCTGGTAACATCTTGTGATCCATTAAAGATATTTCTGTACCATGATGGGCTTGTGCGAATGGGAACAGAGAAGTACATACCACCTAATGAATCCAATTTGGTAGGTATACCAGACAGATTTTATTATTTCATTCCATTGTTCAACCGGCACTTTTAAAGCACACGTTGTGTATAAAGATGTATGTATCAAAGTCCCTACTGTCAAGATTTTTCTAAAAAAGTTTTTTTTTAGGAGAATTAAATACAGAAAGAGGACTGCTTTTATTTTACAGGCTTTGTGAAAATTAGACTCCAGGTAAGCTTATTAGGAAAAAGTGCCCCTTTTATATGTTATGAGCACAAAATTGAATTTCGAAGTACACATCTGTATGCGGTGACCTTTATAAATTACTGGAAATGACTCTTATAAATTAAAAGTGATATGCTATTGACAAATGGAGTTAAGAGTAGGGATCATTTGTCTTCATTTCATCATGGAGAAAGAGGCATTTGAGCAGGCCTTAATAATAATGAGGATATGAACAATAGGGATGTGGGAGAAAGTACATAAACAGAGGAAACAAAAGTACCAGCAATGATGGTACTTAACAACAACATGAACCATATAGCAGCATGCAGGGTAAAACTGTGAGAACTATTCTAAGTCCTGTTTATCAGCATCTAGACTTGATAAACTGAATTAGTATGTTGTAGATTGAATTGTGCTCACCAAAAATATGTCAACTTGTCTGGGCCATGATTTTTTATTCTTTTTCAGATTTATCTGTGAAAAACATCAACATGTTTTTAAATAGACGATGACTTAAGAGCCCCAGTATGGGCCAGTATAAATGAACATCTCAATCATGTAGACATGTGTATAATGTTTGGGGTGGATTCCGTTTGCTGACTCTCTAAGTGTACTCTGTCTTGGTAAAGAGTTAAAGTGGTGTTTTAATCAGAATGGGAGGGTGGATATTGTGTTTGCAGTTAATATACTTATCTTTTTCACTTCTTTGAAAAAAGGAAGAATGTTTTCAGAAAATTCTGTTCCCACCACAAATTGGGGTAAAAATTGTAAGCAGCCAAAACATGAAAAAACAATAATCCTAGTTTCTTGTTTAGCAATACATAGATTCACTTTTTAATTTTATTACTTTCAATATTCTTACTAATTTAAAACTTTTAATGGTAGGTATACTCTAAATAAGGAGCTCTGGTAGCATAGTAGTTATGAATCAGGCTGCGAACTTTAGGGTCAGCAGTTCAAAACTACCAGCTGTTTCGCTGGAGAAAGATGAGGCTTTCTGCTCCCTTAAAGATTTATAGCCTTGGAAACCTTGTACAGGGTTGCTATGAGTCGGAACCTACTCCATGACACTTCACGACCATGATACTTTAAGTAATGTGCAATAGTAATGCTTAGATGATTATATTTTTAGTCCTTTATGAGAAATATGCCATTTAATTTTGTTTGAAAAATATGTAAGTAATCATGACTATTTCATTCTGTGTGTTAAATGTTAAAATAATCTTTAGTCTTTGAATGACTTTTCTGTGAAACTCACAGTTCTAGATTCTCAAAGGTTATAACAACTTTGGTTGTGTTGCAGACCCAGTTATACATGCATTTGACAAACTACTCTGTGAACAAGCATAATGAGCGTTTTGAACGTGATGAAACTGAGAACAAAGGAAGCAAACGCTCCATCAGATGGTTTACAGAATTTCTACAAGCTAATCAACATGACGTTGCTAAGTTTTGGAGTGATATTTCAGTAAGATAATACCATTTCACAATTATAACTATCATTCCTCAGCATTCATTTAAAGAATAATCATTTCAATAAAAATCAGCATTTCAAATAAAAATCAGATTACATTAGATTGGGTAGATAAACTGTTTTTATGAAGTGGTGGTTTTGATGGAATTGGATAGATAAGTAAGATGTTTACTGCTAGAGATGAGATGTAGGAAAAAGCAAAGTAAAGCAGAGGATGTATGAGCATAGTGAAAAATGGCTCAGTTTGGCTATATGATATTTGCAGAAGACCTTGGAAAGATATGTGAGGTCAAGTTTTAGGTCTGAAAAGCAAGACTTATGTAGGTGTAGATAGTAGAGATTCACTCAAGTTTTTAGGCAAGAGCGTACCAAAGCCAAAGACTTGGATGCATTTAAAAGTTAAATTTGGTAATTGGTATAGGATTGATTAGAGTGAAGACCAAGAATAGGTAGAAAAGTAATTCAGGAGTGAGAGAATGGCCTATATTGAACCACAGTGGAGCCTAAGAGTTTGTTAAAGAAGGAACAGTGAGGTAAACATGGCGATTAACTCAATGTCAAGGATGATGGGTAGAAGTATCCAGAAGATCCGTCTGTTGTTTTAAGCAGGAGATAGGGGATGGCATTGTTTGAAACAGGGTAGGAAATATGTATGTATATTTTTTGAAAAGAACATGTAGACCTTGATTTTGAAGATGAGGTAAAAGTTGTATTTGTTTATTTGTTCATTTATTCATTGATTTCGGTAAATATTTATTATACCTCTAGCATAAAAGCCTGACTCTAGCTGAAAATACAAATATTTATAAGATACAGATCTAACCAGCACCAAATTGTTAATAAAATGCATTGTAGTAAATATGGTTAACTTGCTTGGCTGCTAACTGAAAAGCTGGAGTTTGGAGTCTATGTACGGTACTTTGGAAACAAGATCTAGTGATGTGTTTCTGAAAAATCAACCATCGAAAACACTCCAGAGCATAGCTCTCATCCACATGTGTTTGCCAGAAGTCAGAGTTAACTCCATAGCAGCTAGTTGACTTTTATATTAGAGCCCAAAGTTTAATTTTTAGATATGATTATTTCTTGAACATGACCAATTTGGGCCTATTATGCTCTGACACATTTCATGACCTTTTCTTTTCTATAAGTAGGTATATTTGCATCATTCTTGGTTATATTAGTTTGACTGTATGTAAATGACCAATAAATCATCAATAAGTATAACTTTTCCAAGTACTTTTCTTGTAATTACCTTGTCAAACTGTCTGCATTTGTTATTATTTGGAAAAATTGCTTTTTTCATTAGCAATTACATATCCTTAGTATAAATACCTGTTAAAGATGAATTGGTGAGTCATAATATATTGTAAAAAGAAAATAAAAGGATTGGTCAATGAGGTAAAGTTTAATCTTAATGCCTCAGTATCCAAATTTCATGAGTTTAGGACTTCTAAAATAACTTTTTTTTAAGGGGATGGTTAGTTTCTCTAAAAAGTAATCATCTGTACATGAACACTGAAATTCATCAGTATATTTTATCAAAAACAAAGCTGTGCTCTTTTGTGCTGGCCAAGAATAAGGAATCAATTGAAAATTGTGTTTGGAGATTTAAAATGATTAAAACAACTCATTACTCACAAAACCACCTTTACTAAATACTTTTTATGTACTTGAGGTACAAACCTACAAATCATACTTTAGAGTAACAATGCGTTGAAAATTTGCAAAACTGTTGGTGGAATATTTGCTTTGTTCTTTCGCTCCTGATTTTTGGATATACTTGGCCTTGTTGCTTTCAGATTCCTGAAAATATGTTATTTTCTACATAGCAAAACCACATTTATAATTCAGGACATAGTAACTACTTTTAAAACTTTCCCCCAGCCTGTCTTATTTTACAAAGACACTATTAGTCAAAGTTTTAACTTTTTCTTCCCACTTTTAAGGAGTTCCAGTAATACCTCCAAAGATTTATACGAAGTAACTTTTTTGTCTTTTATTCATGCAATGTGGTATTATCATTTGTTATTTTGAACAGAATTCTCTGAAAACGACTCTCACATTTTTGATACTTAACTCTCAGATATGGAAGGGCCAGGATTCTGGATAAATAGAGTGACTAATACTTATTTTACCTTTGTTCTCCCATGTAATAAATATTTCTCCCACCATATAAGGAGCTCTGGTAGAGTAGTGGTTACAAGTCAGGCTGCTAACCTCAAGGTCAGCAGTTCGAAACTACCAGCTGTTCCATGGGAGAAAGATGACACTTTCTGCGCCCATAAAGATTCACATCCTCGGAAACCCTATACAGGGTCACTATAAATCAGAAGTGACTACACAGCACATAACCACCAGCAGCCACCATGCAGTGTAGTGTATGTATTGGACCTGACATATGAGATGGAGTTTTAGAAGAATGATAGCATAACAGTAACACTGGTAGTGTTCAAGAAGCTAGAATTCCTGGGTGATGTAAATGGCCAACACACTCAACTGCTAAGTCAAAGTTTGAAGGTTTCAGTCTACCCAGAGGCACCTCAGAAGAGAGGTCTGGTGATGTACTTCTGAAAAACCAGTCATTTAGAACTCTATGGAGCAAAGTTCTACTCTGACACACATGAATTGCTGTGAGTCAGAGTCATCTTGACTGCAACAGCTTATTGCTTTGTTGTTGTGAAGTGCTGTCCAGTCTATTCTGACTCATAGTGACTCTGTATGGGGTTTCCAAGGAGCAGCTAGTGTGTTTGAACCACCGATGTTGCAGTTCACAGTCCAGTGCTTATCTTATAGTGCCACACCAGGAGTATTTATAGCTTACCCAATGTTTATTGATGATATACTCTGTTCTGGGTACTCCTGGTGTGTGGCGCTGTGGACTAATGTGTCAGACTGTAAAGTTGTTTGAACTGCAAGGTCGGTAGTTCAAGCTCACCAGCTGCTCCTTGGAAACCCTATACAGGGTCGCTATGGGTCAGAATCGACTCAACAGCACTTAACAACAACAATAGTTGTGTTCCGGACAGTATGCTAAGAGTTTTACATATAATCATATTTTTTCCGGACATTAGTGTTTTGTGGCAGATGCTATTGCTTTTCCTAAATTACATTTGGGAATAATGAAATTCATTAACTTTGAGCGACATGACTGAAGTGGCCTGGCTTGATTTAGCAGAGCCATGAAGAAATCCAGGAAGTCTTTAGAACCATTTCCTATACCTATAAATAGGCAGTTAAAAAGATAATATATTCCAAGCGAAAACTAATGAGACAGTATTTCCATAATCCTTCGTTTGTTTTCAAACTGCAAATAAACTAACTTTTCCTTCATTATCTTTAGTCGCTTACCCTAGAGGTATTATGTGTTTTCTTGCAGAAAATATTGGTAGCCAACTATTTAATTAGCAGTACTCTCATTTCAGATAAACTTTATGAACTAAAAAGACATCATTGTACAAAGAAATCTGACTCTTAACAGATTATGCTCTGCTAGCCTTTTCAGTCTTTGTCTAAGTGGTTTTCTGTTTGTGAACTAACTTACTCTTTTTGGAATTATTTTCTTTCCTACCATCTTCATCCCCTTTGTGTGTCGTTACTGAGAAAGACTAGCATATGCTTCTTTATTTTATTTAACAAATAGAAGCCACATGCGTCAAGTTTTATTTTATTTATTTGTTCACAGATGTTTTTTGAGCAGTAACTAAATGCTTTGTGAGCCCTGGTGGTGCAGTAGTTAAGTGGTCAACTGCTAACCGAAAGGTCAGTGGTTTGATTCCACCTGCTGCTTTGTCAGAGAACGATGTGTTGACCTGTTCTGTAAAGATTACAGTCTAGGAAACGCGTTGGGGGACAGTTCTACTCTGTCACACAGGGTTTCAGTGAGTCAGAATCCACTTGACAGCACCTGACAACAGCTAATTGCTAGGTATTATTGTAGCTACTGAAGGTGATTGTAAATAGAACCTTCAAGGACCGTGCACTAACAAAAATAAAAAAGAGAGAGAAAAAAACATCAACTGGTTATTTGCTGTGTTGTGGCATTAATTAGTGCGATGTAAGCATTGGTGGGTGGCTACTTTTGATTTGGAAGTTAGGGAAGGCCTCTCTAAATGAATACTGAATAGCCAGGCAGGGATTTGTTTTGGGGAAGAACAATCCAGTCAGAGGGAACAAACAGTGCAAAGGGCCTGAAATAGGTGGAAGCATCCATCATGACCTGAAGAACCCAAAGAAGGCAGATGTGGCTGGACCACAGTGGACGAGGGAAAGAGTTGGAGGAAATGAAGTCAGATCAGTGGCAGACACTAGGAAGCTAGTTCATTGGCCTAGGTCATATAATTCCACATATGTGAGTGAGATGTAAATTGTTAAGACAGTTTCACATCTTTTTTTTTTTTTTTTTTTAAATCACAATCCTTATAGGAATTGGTGGTAAAGACTTTGATTGTAGCAGAACCTCATGTCCTGCATGCGTATCGAATGTGCAGACCTGGTCAGCCTCCAGGAAGTGAAAGTGTCTGCTTTGAAGTTTTGGGATTTGATATTTTGTTGGATAGAAAACTAAAGCCATGGCTTCTGGAGGTAAGGCATTCTTTTAAAAGAAAGGAGTTATTACTGTTTTTGTGTATTGAAACAAATGCTTTTTATTAAAAATGGGTCTTTTATTAAAAGTTGTCTCTTTAATTGAGCAGAATGAGGCCTGAATGAAATAGGTGGAAGGAGAGAAGAAAATAAAAATTCAAGATACAAAACAGTTACAGGCATTAATCAATATACTTTTGGTGTTAATTATTAACAACTGAGTCTTGAACAGTAAGCAGGTTAGGAGCATTGACCACTCCCTCCCCCACACAGTTGAAATTCCACATAACTTTTGATTCCCCCCAAAACTACTACTAACCTACTGTTGACTAGAAGCTTTACCAATAATATAAACAGTTGATAAACACATATTTTTCCTGTTATATGCATTGTATACTGCACCTAAAATAAGGGCTACATTTTCAATATAAGATAAAAAGGTATTTCACAAAAATTTGCATCAGCAGCTTCAGGAGTTTCCTTTTTCTTTCTTTTTTAAAAACAATGGTCCCTTCTCTGGAATAATTTATCTTGAAGTGGTAAGTAACCACAGCTGTAGACATCAATCTATGGTACATTGCAAGCAATTCACCATTTTCACATGGACTTTTCTCTGTGACTTTGGGGCACTCAGCATCACTAGTGGCACTTCATATGCGTCCCTTGATGTTATTCAAGGTTTACAGTTTTGCACTAAACATGATGAAATATACTCAAGAACAATGAGAGATCACCTTTTACTACAACACAGGAGACAAACTGCTCACCTGGAGATGATTAGTGCCACATGACATTAAAAACAAAGTAACAAAAAACCATATAAGCACAGTTCAAACCCATGTTGTTCAAAGGGCAGCTGTAGTGTTGAGTGAATTTCTGGACCAGTAATTTTGAATATATGTGTGGATCTGCTTTTATTGATGTATTGCCTACTTTATGTATATTTTAAACTCATGGCTTCTACCACCTCATGACTTGGATACTACCTTCTCTCTGTGAGTGCTCAGGCTTTAGGATTGTGACATTCTTGTCTCCATTTTGTGTGTCCCCTTCCAAGAGAAGAGAAGCACTTGGTTCATTAATCAGTGTTCATTAACCAACATCCCATCCTGTAGCTCAAATTTTCCTTTCAGGCCATTTGATAGACTCCACGTTCCTGATATAAGTCAGCCCGTAAACTTTCTCTTTGAGTCTACTGCCAGTTCCTGGCATGGATAAGGTTGTTACCATTTTTCCTGATTATAAGAAATCACTCTAGATCATTTGGAAAATATGGAATAATATAAAGGAGAAAATAAAGATTATATCTATATAGGATTTTTATATCTTTTCTATCAGTCATATTTTTATTTACATTATAGATGGAAGAAACCTTAGACATTTGGCTGAGTAGTACCCTATCCAGTAGTATCCTCTAAGCTTCCTGTTCTGAGGTCCCAGAGCATTTGAATGACTACTGATATAGTGTGTATAGGAAACTTAATTAGGAAAAATCTAAACATTCAGCGTTTACTGGATTAGTTACAGCTTCAGGAACATATGTTATAGAAGATATCATCAAGAAGCTTTCATTTTAAATTGATCTCTTTTTCGCTAGTATTTATAAATTGAAATTTACATCTGTAATATCAAGGTTTGAGTAAGCAAATTGAATATAATAAATGACATCAAGATAGTCAATGTATTGTTCTTGTTGAATTGATTCTGACTTATAGCAAACCTGTAGAGGGTTTCTGAGGAGCAGTTAATAGGTTTGAACTGTCGATCTTGTGGTTCACAGTCTAGTGCTGATCCTACAGCATCACACTAGAAATCTATTCAATATTTATAGTGATTTGACTTGAACCACAAGGTCAGCAGTTCATGCTTATCAGCAGCTCCTCAGAAATGCTATACAGGATTGCCTGTGGTTCAGAACCGACTTGACGGCAATTAACAACAAACATTTATTGTTGTCGTTGTTAAGTGCCATTGAGTCGACTCCTGCCTGTATAGGGTTTCTGAGGAGCAGCTGGTGATCTTGAACTGCCACCTTTGCAGTTCAAACGGCTTTGCAGTCTGGCGCATTAACCCACAGCACCACACCAGGATTCTCTCTCTCTCTCCATATATATATATATGGAGCTCTGGTAGCGTAGTGGTTACGAATCGGGCTGCGAACGTTAAGGTCAGTGGTTCGAAACTACCAGCCGCTCCGTGGGAGAAAGATGAGGCTTTCTACTTCCATAAAGATTTACACCCTCAGAAACCCTGTACAGGGTCGCTATGACTCGATGGCACTTAACAACAACAACTATATATATATATATATTTTTTTTTTTTTTTTTTTTGGAAAGGACACTTTTTCGTCTTGAGGGCTAACCATTTTATGTGTACATTTTCAGTGATGTGAATTATATTTTCATACAAATCTAGTTCTCTGTGTTAGGTCATTGAAATTTTGTTTCTGATTGTGTGCTAGAAAAGGAGCCCTGGTGGCACAGTGGGTAAGTCAGCATTTCGAAGCCCCCAGATGCTCTGTAGAAGAAAGATGTGACAATCTCTTTTGTAAACATTAGGAAACCCTATAGGGTCACTACGAGTTAGAATTGACTTGATGACATTGAGTTTGGGTGTGCTAGAAATAAGATTAATGTCTAGTGTTTTGCTTATCCCTTTCATTGACCATTCCTTGGATGTAAAAGCTGTTGAACTATACTGTAATGGACCTGTCATCTAACTAAGTAAGGTCAGGCATTTACTTCTTTAGACTCACCACTTTGTAGTTAGCCTTTTCTGTTCTTACTTAGCTGTATCTTTGCTCCTCTTAATTGTCTGTTATCCTTGTGGAGTGGGGAAGAAGTTAAGACACATTCATGTGATAGAACCCAAAGGATAGCAAGGAATAATAATTTTACAAGTATTTTAGTTACCTGTTCTTAAAAACGTTTGCCTATAAGCTTTTTATTAAGTAGATTTTATTAGAATGGTAAATCACAAGTGATGAAATAGTTGAATTCCCCCCCCCCCAGTATCATTATTTATTTCTTCATGATTTCCACATCAATCAGAGCCGGTGAAAACTCCACAATAACCAACAGCTATGGATAATGAATAGTTATATAAAAACAGTCAGAAGAACATTCTCTCTCCCTCTCTTTTTTTTTTATCCTTCCACCAGAGACTGTTGGGTCTAAGATAAATTGTATGCTAAGAACCTTTTGGCGCCCTCAAGTGGAATAAGGTAGAAAGTGCTTCTTAGAATAGGGTCACATCTAGGTTAACTAGAATGATTGCAGGTAATGATTGCTATTTGTTGTTGTTAATTTCTCTTGAGTTGTTTCTGACCCATAATGACCCTGTATAGGGTTTCTGAGGAGTTGCTGGTTAATTTGAACCGTCGACCTTGTGGTGCAAACCAACCTAACAGTCCAGAGCATTAACCCACAGCACCATACCAGGACTCCAAATAATGATTGGTGGTGGTGGTGGCAGAGTTGGTTCCGACTCAGTGACTCGGTCTGTACAGCGTTTCTGAGGCTGTGAATCACTACGGGAGCAGAAAGCCTCATCTATCTCCTGCGGAACAGCTGGTACTTTCAAACTGCCCACCTTGAGATTAGCAGCCTGAGTTGTAACCACTATGCTACTAGAGCTCCTTAAGTAATGATTAGTAGTGAAAACTGCAGAAATTACTTAAGCACTAGGAAACATTGTTTAGGGTACAAAGGTGACAGCTGGGTGAAATGTGAATATACTTAACCCTTAAGTTAATTTTGACAAGGACCTTGTACGTTACATCAGTGTACTAGGCAGTGGATAACTAAGAATAAGACACAAGACTTACCCTGGAGGAGATAGCATCTGGTGTGGGGACTCAGATAAGTGCTTGTATAGCGTTTTATAGAGGGAAATGGCACAATCAATAGAGTGATTGACGCTGTGTGTGTATGAGCATGTGTGCATTTGGAATTGCAAAAATCTTTGTGGAAAAGGGAACATCTGAGCCAAGCGTTTCCAGTTGCAGAAGGTGAAGGTAGAGGATTAGGGGCTGGAAGAAATCGGGCAGTGTAGAGGGGAAGCTACCAGGCAGGAAGAGCAGCAGTAACTTAGGAGCTCAGAATCTATTATGGATATTCTGATAAGGTCATGAATGATTGTTTTGATAATTAAAACTATGGACAGTTAATAAACAATACTTACTAATTTTATTTTATAATTTTGTTTCAAATGCATCTACCAGATGTTGAGACTTTATAAATCTCTGGATTTTGTTTGTTTTAGACTAGGGATAGAGTAGAATTTTGGCTATGTAGAATCCTATCTAATTTTCAGTGTTTCTTTTTGTGAGCCATTTCTGATTCTTCCTTAATTTATTTCTTTGGCTTTCTTAATCATCTTCAAAAACCATATAATCAAACCCGGGGTGGGTTGTCCTATAAACAAGGTAAGTACAGGCTTACTTGTACTTATTTACCAATTTGTAGCAAACAATTTCACATGAGTTTGTGAAAAACAGGTGAACCTATTCACTACAGATTAGTAAGTAAACACAAGCCCATGTTTTACCTTGCTTACTGAAAGACCCCATCCTGACAGGGATTGTAATTTTGAAAAGAGGCTATGATTCTGTAGGAAGGTGCTGTGGGTTAGAAGGGAGACAGATGCCAGCCATATGTACAAGCAGAGTCTTTGATACAGTTAAAGAAAAGAAAAAAGGTGAACTTGTTCACTACTGATCAGTATATAGGTACAAGTAGGTCAGTGCTTACTAGGTAATCTAACATTGAATTAAACATATGAACAAGCAAACAAAACCCATCAAATCCTGATGAATGTTAACACTAATTTTAAAATGCTGTTCTATCTTTCTGCATATTAATCTATTTTGATTGGGTGTAGTTTCTAAAGACCCATTTCTTTTATATGACAGTAGAGTGAAGAATCTGATACAGGTAAGAAGAAAGAGAGACCTGAGGTTATGTTATACTAACATCCTAAAGGGATATATATTGGCAGAATTCCAGATGGCAATTTTAGAATGGAACACCTAAGGAATTCTGTATATAGGTAACATTTCAAAGAAATACATAATTACAAAGGACCTCTAGTAGCGTAGTGGTTATGAGTTGGGCTGCTAACCACAAGGTCAGCAGTTCGAAACTATCAACTGTTCCACAGGAGAAAGATTAAGCTTTCTGCTTTCATAAAGATTTACGGCCTCGGAAACCCTATGCAGGGTCGCTGAGTCAGAACCGATTCCACGGCACACCACCACCAGCACCACCAGCACCACCACCACTTAATTACAAGTTCCTAAATATTTGATTTACTTTATCATCCTGTCACATGTGGTAAGCCCCCAAACAAATCCCACTTCCATTGAGTTGGTTACAACTCATAGCCACCCTACATAGGGTTTTCAAGATTGTAAATTTTTACAGAGGCAGATAGCCTCATCTTTCTCCCACAGAATGGCTGGTGAGTTTGAACTACAGACTTTGCGATTAGTATCCCAATGCTTAACCCACTGAGCTGCTAGTCACAAGATATTTTTGCTTGTGTTACAAATTCCAGATATTTGACTTTACAATAAAAACGATTGAAACTTTCATACACATCACTTAATCCTTTTTCTGCACTTGTAAAAGACAGTCCTTAGAATTCATTTTCTCAAGTTTACCTGAAATAAATGGATGTTACCGCACCTGTCAGGTCATTCACAGCCCCTCTAGATCATATAATAATGATAGGAATATGTCTATCACCTTCTAAATCAGAAATTCCTAAGAGTCAAAACACAGGAGGGCATGGCCCTAGAAAAGGGGTTCCATGCATCCATGAAAATGTTAGCATGAAATATTTTCATGATGTATTATTAAGGAAAAATATGGAATTATAAAGTAGTACTCTGGTAGCGTAGTGGTTACAAATCGGGCTGCGAACCTTAAGGTCAGCGGTTCTAAACTACCAACTGCTCCGTGGGAGAAAGATGAGGCTTTCTATTCCCGTAAAGATGTACACCCTCGGAAACCCTGTACAGGGTCGCTATGGGTCGGAACCGACTCGACGGCACTTAACAACAACAACAACAAATGGTTAGTATGTTGTTGTTGTTAAGTACCATCCAGTCGGTACTGACTCATAGCGACCCTGTATACGGTTTCGAAGAAGCGACTGGTGAGCTTGAACCATCAACCTTGTGGTTCACCAACTTTGCAGTCCAATGCATCAACCCACAGCATCACATCAGGACTCCATGGTTTAGTATAGGCATGTATTTATAAAGTAGAGTGAATATTATAAATGTGCATTCATAGATAATACTTGGAATGCTATTTACTAAATTGTTAACAATAACACTTGGTAGTGAGATTACAAGTGACTTTTGTCTGCTTGTTGCTTACTAATTTTTCTACAGTGAACCAATGCCACATTTCCAATTACTGTGATTTTATTCCTGGGTGATTTCTTGAATATAATATGGTATATCCTCCCTCTTGCTAGTTGTAGCATGCTTGCTGTCACTTGTTCTGTCTCTCATGGTGATGGATTTGTATAATAAGCTCCCCTTCCTATGGCTTATAGCACAGAGGTTTTGACATAGTCTGTGGGTAGTGGGTGACCACAGAGGTAAGCTCCAGCATTGAACTCATTAGCAGTGCTCTAACCAACTGATGTAATTATTTTCTGATACCTTGTTCTTTCAGTTGCATTTGCCTAACAAAAAAAATATTAATGAAAACAAAAAGCTTCATCTCTTGAAAGGATAGTAAATTGCATTATGTATTTTAGGGCATATACAGTTACTTATTTTTTATCTTAATTCCCGTAAGTGATATGGAGAAGTGAAAGAGTCATAAATGACTTGTTCATTCCCATGAATCCATATACGTCATAAGAACTCATAGAGTTTAGTCCGCAGCTACCTTAACTGTATTTTCTGAGTAATGAAATCTATGACTTTGGCAATGAAAGTTGATGATGCATTGTTTGAGCCAGACAAAGAGTAACAAATTTTTTGTTTCCGGCAGCAATAGATTTATTCATCAGAAAAATCTGAACTGTGAAAACAAGGGCACTGATAGTTCCTATATGCTAAATATATGTATGCATAAAAATATTACTCTAATGGTAACATGGATATTGCTTATTATTATTGTTCTTCCAATTTTTATGTCAGGATGATTCCATTTTAATATCCTTAAAATTAAAGCCTAGTGGTCATGGAGACAGTTAAGAGAGGGAAGCAGTTCATGCTGACAGGGAAGTCTCTGAGCTAAGGCAGCCAGGGTTGGGGGAATGATGCTACCAGTCAATTCCTCAACCAGAAGGAGGTGGGGAAGGGAGGTGTTGGCAAATACCAGTGGCTCATGTAAAGCTTCCAATGTAAGATGAACATGTATGTGTTGAATATTTATTGACCTTTCAACATTTTTGTAATTGAATGGTTTTCTGTGTAATTTTCAGATTAATCGAGCTCCAAGTTTTGGAACTGATCAGAAAATAGATTATGATGTGAAAAGGGGAGTGCTTTTAAATGCACTGAAGCTACTAAATATCAGGTAAATAAATTATTTGCTCTATCTTTTGGTTTCCACAACTGAGAAAGAAGAATCATCTGTACCTTAAATTGGTTTGTAATTGTTTTTCTTTTTTGTATTCTGAAGGAATTTATTGAATCTTTAAACCCATTTAGTTTCTTTCTTTTTTTAGTACCTCTTTCCTTCCTCCCCCATACTGTATTTCCTGTTTTCCATATAATACTCTCTGTCTTGTGTACATTCATGGCCAGTGTCTGGGGAAATCTGCATGTTGCTGTATTGTTGAGCAGACGTCAGTGGAACTTCTAAATTAAGATGAACTAGGAAGAAAGATCTGGTGATTTGCATATGAAAACCAAACAGTAAAGACGCTGTGAAGTCATTACTGACGTCAGATGGCTCTTGACTGAAAACAGAACATACCAGAAAGATGTTTACTTGTGCATTATTGACTGTGCGAAGGCATTCAACTGTGAGGATCATAACAAATTCTGGATAACATTGCAAAGAATGGGAATTCCAGAACACTTAATTGTGATCATGAGGAATCTATGAACAGGCCAAGAAGAAGTTATTAGAATAGAACAAAGGGATACTGAATGATTTAAATTCAGGCAAGGTGTGTTGCATGGTTGTATCTTTTAAAAATACTTATCCGATATGTATGCTGAGCAAATAAATCAAGAAGCTGGATTAGATAAAGACTGTGGCATCAGGAATGGAGGAAGATTCATTAATAACCTTGATATGCAAGTGACATACTTGCTAAAAGTAATGACTTAAAATACTACTAATGAAGGCTTTCATATGGGTTTCATCTCAATGTAAAGAAAACAAAAATCCTTACAACTGGATCAATAAATAACATCATGATAAAAGGAGAAAAGACTGAAGTAGTCAAAGACTTAATTTTGCTTGGATCCACAGTTAATACTCATGGAAGTAGCAGCCAGTAAATCAGACAACAGAGTGCATTAGACAAATCTGCAGGAAGAAACCTTCTTTAAAGTGTTAAACAGTAAAGATTTCAGTTTGAGGACTAAGGTGAACCTGACCCAAGCCATAGTATTTTCAATGACATCATATACATGTGAAAGCAAGACAATGTAAAAGGAAGATCATGGAAGAATGTGTGCATTTGAATTATGGTGTTGGAGAATAATGAAAGTACCATGGACTGCCAGAAGAACAAACAAATCTGCATTGGAAGAAGTACAGCCAGAACGCTCTTTAGAAGTGAGGATGGCAAGACTTTGTCTCATACTTTGGACATGCTAAGAGAGATCAGTCCCTGGAGAAGGACATCATGCTTCAAAGAGGTGGAGGGCCAGCAAAGAAGAGGAAGATACCCAGTGAAATGGACTGACACAGTGGCAGAAACAATGGGTTCATAACAATTGTGAGGATGGCGCAGGATTACGCAATATTTTGTTCTGTTGTGCGTAGGGTTGTTAAGAGTTAGAACAAACTTGAAGGTACTAACAACAACATGCAAATACGTTACATATTTTAGATGATTTAAACAATATACCCTTTTTATGAAATATTGTTGTTCAGGTAACCCTTGTGTTTGTATTTCGTGTTTTGTTGTGTGTGTTTGTGTTTTGGTTATGTCTTTTGACTGTGCCAACAATGGTACTAAATTGAGACATTATCTAAGTATGTTTAGTGTATATATATATATACACATAACTGTCAAATATTTCTAGACCTGAAAGTAAGGGGAAGATGGGATTCTTCTTCCCTTGTCTTTCTTTATGTTGTTGCACAGATAATTTAGCTCAATTCTTAGCATTTAGTGCATACTATGATAATGAGTCCTGGTCTGGCACTGTGGGCTAATGTGTCATACTGCAAAGTCATTTGAACTGCAAGGTCAGTGGTTCAGGCTCACCAGCTGCTCCTTGAAAATCCTATACAGGGTCACTATGGGTCAGAATCGACTTGATGGCACTTCACAACAACAACAGTGCTAATGATGCTAATGTAGTTTATGTTGCTGAAGTGCTGCGGTCTCTTTCCAAACAGATGGAGAGCTCTGTGGGCATATGTTTTAGACCATTATTTCACTTTGGTTGTTTTCTTGATGGGCACATTGCAGGGATTAAGAAGACTAAGAAAATTATTGGCTTCTTACTGAGTATAGGTTTCATTTTCATAAAAATAGTTTTAATTTGGGGCAGAATAAATGATTTGATGAGTTTAGGAATTCCCCCACTTAATCTGACAGTTGGAATTATTTTTTTTTTCATTGTATTATCGGCTCAAGAACCCAAATTCCTGATCTAAACTCCTTTTATAAATTTAGTTGTCTACTCTTTGTTTTTGAAGCTTTTATTGTTAATTGAGTGATAGTCTACACGGCAGAACATCAGTGTTGTATTCAACCAGTTGTATTTTGTTTCATTGTAATGATTACAATACCCTTTTCGGATGTACACAAAAACATGCAGGAATATATAATTGTTTAAACAACCAAAGGGCTCATTTTGCAAACCAGCCCCCTGCCTGTCTTAAACAGCCTTTTTCTTTCCATGAATCTAGAGTCCTCAGATGCTCTATTTTTCAATGCCCTCATCTGTCTCCAACTCTGATATCACTGTCTCTCTGGTTAGCATCCCACACTCTGCCCATATTCTTCCCTCGTGCTGGTTCCAGGGTCCTCTGTTCCTGGAAAGCAAGATCAACTACTCCCCCCCACCCTTTCTGTTACACATTTTCTACCTTTAAAATTGTGACAATAGCAATTAGTCATGATAACAATTACTCACTGTTAAATCAAAAGGATCCTACCCCCATCTCCTTTCACCTGACCCATTTAGACAAGATGGAAACTATTCAGTGGGGATTCTACCTTCCCCCATTCACTCAAACTAAATTCCCTCTTGAAAACTTGTAAGCCAGCCACTTTGTTCCTTTATAGCCTTCCCCCCATTTTAGGTAGCTATTGTCTGAGATGGAGTCCTGGTGTGGCGCTGTGGGTTAATGTGCCAGGCTGCAAAGCTATTTGAACTGCAAGGTCAGCAGTTCAAGCTCACAAGCTTCTCCTTGGAAACCCTATACAGGGTCGCTATGGGTCGGAACCGACTTTTCGGCCCTTAACAACAACAATTGTCTGAGATGCCCATCCCTATCAACCCTGTGTACTGAGGGGATATGCTTGATCCTTGATTTGAAGACTCCTTGCCTGTTGGTTGGCATTTTCTGCTACTACATCTATAAGATAAGGCCAAGTTCATCAAATTGTAGCAGTTTACACTTGTTAAGTCTAACATTTATTTCCTCAATAATAGTCCTTATTCCATTTTATGTGTATTTCTTTAGTTGAGTGCTCTTATATCTTATTTCTACCCAAACCAAAATGTTAGATTGATTATCCCATTGTTTTTCTTACATATCTTGCACATTTTCACTGATGATTTATGCTGGTCCCTATCCTGAATACCTTTTCTTATTGCCTGTGATTCAGATCCTATCGTTTATAATGAAACTTCCCTTTTAGCTCTAATTAAGCTTTCCTTTCTTTGAATTCTAGGGAGACTTACAGTCTGCATAGGACATAGCTTCTAATTTTTTTCTCTTGTGGTCTGTATTGTTTACCGGCATGGTTGCTTTTCAGTTTCCAATTCAACTTAAATTCCTTGAGGTCAAGATTTATCTATATTTGTATTCCTTACAATTATTAGAATAACAACAACAACAACAACAACAAGAGCCTTTTGCTATTGGGTCAATTACAAGTCATATCTAGCATATAGTACAGAGCAGAACTACCTCATAGGGTTTCTAAGGCTTTAATCTTTACAGAAGCAGACTATCTCATCTTTCTCCTATGGAGTGCTTAGTAGGTTTGAATCACTAACCTTTTGATTAACAGTTGAGTGCTTAACCACTGTGCCATCAGTCATCTTATAGTGTGTTGTTTTTGTTATGTCCCATTGAGTCACTTCTGAGTCATAGTGACCCTTTGTAGGGTTTCCAAGGAGCAGCTCGTGGGTTTGAACTGCAAACCTTACAGTTAATAGTCTTGTTCTTATCCTTCAGTGCCACACCCCAAACTTTTTTTCTTTTTTCAAACTTGTTTTTTCAAAGACATGTTTTTAGTCATGAGGAAATTCAGAGTAGTAGAGGCTGTTTATCACAGCTACTGATCTTTAAAGGAGCTCTGGTAGCATAGTGGTTACGAATTGGTTTGTGAACTGCAGAGTCAGCAGTTCGAAACTAGCAGTGGTTCCACGGGAGAAAGATGAGGCTGTTTGCTCCCGTAAAGATTAACAGCCTCAGAAACCTTGTACAGGGTCGCTATGAGTCGGAACTGACTCCACGGCACATAACAACAACAACAATCTTTATGATTGGTTGCCACAATACAGTTTGAGCTCAGATTCAACTTTTTAGCTGAAACCTGATGCTTGATGTTTTCAGCAACGAGAGAGTGTGAAAGTAGTTATGTGAAGAGCAATGAAAAGTTTTGTTTTGTTTTTCTTTCCTGGAAAAGAAAGTAACATCCAATCTGTAGTGGTGGCATTACTGAGTTGATAAGGAGCATCTTCTTTCCTCCATAATTAGTCTATTAAGATCATGAAAATAGAGTCTAGGAAAGACATTCATAGCCCCAAGAATCTGTGATTCTGAAATACTTGTTAATTAAATTAAATTAAGTTCAATGAAATTAAACTACCTAGTTAAATTAAACTACCTTGCTCTTGTGGTGCTGTGGGATAAAGCACTGGACCACAAGGTCAGTTTGAACCATATGGTTGACTGTTCAAACTCACCAGCCACACCTTGGAAACCCTATACAGGGGTTGCTGTGAGTCGGAACTGACATGATGGCACTTAACAACAACACCCTTGCTCTTATTTAGAAAAAAACAATAACACCATAGTCTAGATGTACGTGGTATTTGCATCTTTTAATGCGATTTGGCTTTTGAAACTTCATTCACATTGGTCTTTATGGTACTATTTTCTGGAATCACTTAACTTTGTGATTCTTCTTTTCCCTCTTATGATGTCACTTGTTTCAGCTCCCTAATCATCATTTTCTCCTGTGCTCTTGCCTCAGTTCTCTTTTGTTCCTTGACACTCCCATTCCTCTGCTGGCATCATTTGTGATTCTGACCCCTGTATATTCTGAGGCCTTGATTTGGACCTCTCACTAGTTCTCAGCTTCTTTGGAGTTATAGACCTGCTTTTGCAACAGTCTGAAGACTGTACACTGGATAATTCTGGTTTAGTGATTGTTGAACAAACATGTAGTAAGAGAGTGAATGAATAAAAAATAAATGAATAAATTTGTGAATTTTCTGATGGCATAAAAGGTTCAATATGATCAAAGTTGGATGTTTTCTTCTTCAGTTATGTTCTTCTTACTGACTTTCTCTCCTTTTTTCTGGTTGGGTGTTACCTACCTCCAATTCAGAAATGTAATGATACATGGCCATTCTTAAAGGTTTTTTTAAAATTATAAGCTGGAGGTAAAAAAAAAAATTCCTAACATTTCCCGGGCTGCTGTTGTTGTTAAGTGCTCTTGGGTCAGTTCTGACTCTTTGCCACTGTGCATAAGGCTTCTGACAAGCAGCTGGTGAGTTTGAACTGCCAGCCTTGTGGTTTGCAGTCTACTGCTGATCCTATTGTGGCACACCAGGAGTCTGGAAAGTTGAATCTGAACTCAAATATGAGTCAACTGAATCCTGTTAAATTTCTGACTATGTCTTAATTTCTTACTCTACTATCTAAGTTTAAGGACTTCTCGTCTTTGTCTGGGACTGTCTCGTTGGTTTCTTTCTTGTTTCCAGCACTAACTCTCACCCCAATTTATAACTTCCATACTGTTTGTCTGTAGGCCATTTAATAAGTATTCATTGAGTGCCCACTATTACTATAGTTGTTGTTATTGTTGTTGTTAAGTGTTGTTGAGTCAGTTCCGACTCATAGCAACCCTGTATAGGGTTTCCGAGGAGCACCTTGGTGAGTTTGAACCACTAAGCCTGTGGTTCAAACCGACCTTGTTGTTTAGTGCTTTATCCCATAGTGCCGTACCCGGATTCCATTAGATACTAGAAATTCAAAGTTTCCCATGATTCCTAGGTATCTGGTTTTGAATGATTTCTTTGATAATGCATTTTATGATGAGATATGAATCGGACTGTGAACCTTAAGGTCAGCAGTTTGAAAATACCAGCTGTTCCGTGGGAGAAAGATGAGGCTTTCTGCTCCCGTGAAGATTTACAGCCTCAGAAACCCTGTGCAGGGTCACTATGAGTCAGAACCGACTCTATGGCACATAACAACAACAACAAAAGAACGTAGGTGAGAAGTAATTGGGGAAGGTAGAAAGAGAATTTAGTTTTGGATGTGCTAATTTTGAATTACATTGAGGCACATAGAAGAATTGTTAAGTATGAAATGTGATGTGCAGGTCCTCATGATATATATATATATATATATATATATACACACACACACACACACACACATATGTGTATGTGTGTATTTGACTGACATTCTTGTATAGATTGTAGTTGAATCTAATGGATGAGGTAAAGACGGGCAAGGGCAGAGGTCTGAAAAACACCAGTGTGTGAAGAGATATTTATAAACTCCAATATTCTCATCATGTTGTTTCCATACTGTAAGATAAAGTCTAAAATTTGATGATGAAATAGCTTAATAGCCCATCTTAACTGTCTGCCTCTCTTCTCCTCCACTTCTAAGCCACTCTACTATGTCAACAGCATATTTTTTTAACTTGAAAATATAAGTATGCCCTTCTCCTGTCTAAAATTCATACCCCTTCAGTGCCTAAAGTTAAATTTGAAGCTCAGTAATCTAATTAAGCCTTTTTTGAATAGCTACATTTCATACATTTATCGAAAGCTCTAGGCATATTGAATGACTTGTAATTTTTTGAGTGTGTTCATGCCTTTTCTCATGTTCTTCCTTTTACCCTGTCCACCTGTTGAACTCTTGTCACTAAGGATTCAGTGTTGTCATGAAATAGATGAGACAAATTTCCTAAAATTCCTGCAAGTTCAAGTTGTGTGTTTGGTACAAATGTAAGGTAAAATAATACTCTTTTTATTATAGGGACTTGGCCTTCTATTCTCAATACAGCCTCCTGGTGAATTCATTGGGAACACATGTAAGCTAACACCTCTTTTTCCTTACCAGTTTAACTCTCACAAGGTTTTATTGTCCCCCTTTTTTTAGTTTATATCCTCATTTGGGCCTTACTAGGCTATTGCCATGGAAAGTCATGGAAATGTAAGATCAAAGATTTTGTTGTTGTTGTTAAATGCTGTTAAATGGCTTCAGACCCATAATGACCCTGTATGGGGTTTCTGCGGATTGGCTGGTGAGCCAGAACCACTGACCTTATGGTTCAAACTGACCTTGCAATCCAGTGCATTAACCCACAGCGCCACACCAAGACTCCAAGATCAAGGATAATAACCCTATTTCCCCCCCTAAGGTTAACACAAGAAATGACTTTGCTTTCTTCCCTCCCCAACGCCTCAAACCAACTCTTTTCTGCCTTACTTTCTTCCTTCCGGGATGATGTATAAATGTGCAAATTGGAGGGGTAAAGATAAGAGGACTCAGGCTTATCTTAATGCACCAGCTGCATGAGAAGAGAGAAAAGAGGTTTAGAGGAAAGTGATTCCACAACAGAGCTTTTCTATAAATTTTTCATGGTTGAGTCAAAGTTGAGACAGTTTATGCAGATGTGTTTAAATAAGCAAAATCTGTTAGACTGGAAATTTAGTCATAACTGAAAATCTGCTAAATATATAGTATAAGTGAGAAATGCTTAACTTTTCAGTGGGTTTGGTTGGTGAAGCAGAAAAGATCCAAAATATATTAAGTACTTGTGTGTGACAGGGTTCTATTCTTTCACCATACTTATTCAACCTATATGCTGTGCAAATAAGACGAGAAGCTGGGTTCTATGAAGAAAAACATGGCATTGGGGTTGGAGGAAGACTCATTAGCAACCTGAGATATGCAGATGATACAACCTTGCTTGCTGAAAGTGAAGAGGACTTAAAATACTTACTGATGAAGATCCAAGAACACAGCCTTCGGTATGGATTGCATCTTAATGTAAGGAAAACAAAAATCCTCACCACTGGACCAATAACATTCTTATCGATGGAGAAAAGATTGACGTTATCAAGAAGTTGTCATTCTTCTTGGATCAATTATCAACACTCATGGAAACAGCAGTCAAGCAATCAAACAACGTATTGCATTAGGCAAATGTGCTGCACAAGACCTTTTTCAAGTGTTGAATAGCAAAGATGTCAACTTGAGGACTAAGGTGCGCCTGACCCAAGCCATGGTATTTCAATAACCTCATATGCATGTGAAAGCCGGACGTTGAATATGAAAGACTGTAGAATAATTGATGCTTTTGAGTTGTGGTGTTGGAGGAGAATAATGAAAGTGCCACGGGCTGCCAAAGAACCAATAGATCCGTTTTGGAAGAAGTGCAGCCAGAGTGCTCCTTAGAAGCCAAGATGGCCAAACTTTGTCTCTCATATTGTCAGGAGGGACCAGTCGCTGGAGAAGGATATCATGTTTGGTAAGGTGGAGGGTCAGAGAAAAAGAGGAAGACCCCCAATGTGATGGATTGGCCAAGTGGCAGCCTCGATGGACTCAAGCGTGACAACAATAGTAAGGTTGGCCCAGGATCGGGCAGTGTTTCGTTCTGCTGTGCATAAGGTCTCTAGGGGTCGGTACCAACTCAATGGCACCAAACAACAACAATGATCCTAATGAGGTTAGATGCAATTTACATGATTAGATTGTGTCTTGAGTCAGTGTATTCTGAGATATAAAAGGAGAGAGAAGTAAGCAGAGAGGAGGAACCTACTACCACCAAGAAAGAAGAGTCAGGAGTGCAGTGCATTCTTTGGACCTGGGGTTCCTACACTATGAAGCCCTTAGATCTAGAAGAAGATCATTACCTCTGGATCATAAGACACATACATGGTATCTCCAAGGAATGCTGGGCCTGCAGATGCTGAAAGGAGGCAAGGACCTTTCTCTTGATCCAGTGCTCTGAATTCAGACTTCCAGTCTCTTAAATTGTAAAGAATGAATTTTTGTTTGTTAAAGGCATCCACTTGTGGTATTTCTGTTATGTTATAGCAGCAGTAGAGAACGAAGACACTGGTTCTACACCATCCTCACAATTGTTGTGTTTGAGCCTAGTGTTGCAGCCATTGTGTCAGTCCATCTAACTCTTCAAAACCTATACTGGTTCCATTTGTTCATGCTTGGGAACTTCGGTTTACCATGTTCATGGATGTCTATATGGATATAATGTATAAGTATATATCAATTTATTCAAATGTGGATTTATTTTTCCACTGTCTCTTCTCCAATGTCTGCCAACTTCCCTCACAGGAGTAGGACTAGAACTCTTTGAATTCTAGAATAGGTTCTTATGTTTTATGTTTTAGGACCAGTGATAAAAGGAGAAACTTGGCAAAACAAAAAGCTGAGGCTCAAAAGAGACTTTATGGTCAAAGTTCAATAAAAAGACTCCTACCAGGTTCCTCAGACTGGGAACAGCAGAGGCATCAATTGGAGAGACGGAAAGAAGAGTTGGTATGGAAATTTTAATAAAGCACCTACAATTTTAATTGTATGGTTCATTTGTCAAGTTTCATTTGCAAAACCTTTTTCATTTCCAGAAAGAGAGACTCTCTCAAGTAAGAAAGCAAGTCTCAAAAGAAGAACATGAAAATCGGCATATGGGGAATTATAGGTAACTACCATTTTTATGTTCTGGTAGCATAGTGGTTACTAATTGGACTGCTAATCTCAAGGTCAGCAGTTCAAAACTACCAGCTGATCCACGGAATAAAAATGAGGCTTTCTGCTCCCATAAATATTTACAGCCTCAGAAACCCTGTACAGGGTTGCTATGAGTTGGAACCAACTCCATGGCACATAACAACAACAACTACTATTTTTGTGCAGATTGAAGGGGTTAAATGTTGACGGGTTCTGTTGTTTTGTTTGTGTTCATTCTCTAAAAGTATATTTTGTTTCATATCTTCCGAGAAAGAAGTAGTCAGCAAGTAGATGGTTCAAACTTGGTAGAGAGCTTCTGCTAGTCAATATTTGGGGAGATTGCACCAGATCTTCTCAATCGTCTGTTGTCCTGTGACTTTATTTGGTTATAGTATAGTGTTTTGAGGAAGTCAGGTTTCAGGTCTCCTGAATCTCTTCTGTCATTTAAATATGCTTGCTGTTCTTTGTTTTAAGCCAAATGCTTCTGGAACCAGACAAACAATGAAAATGTTGGAAGGAGCCAGATAAGAAAAAATGAGAGAAATATGAACTGTGGTGAACTGAAACCACTTCACAGTACCACCCTCTGGTAGCGTAGTGATTACAAATCGGGCTGTGAACCGCAAGCTCAGCAGTTCGAAACTACCAGCTGTTCCGCAGGAGAAAGAGGAGACTTTCTGCTCCCGTTAAGATTTATAGCCTTAGAAACCCTGTGCAGGGTTGCTATGAGTCAGAACCGACTCCACAGCACATAACAACAACAACAACAACCTCCTTATGTTATTAGAAAGATGATCCTCCTCCATAGCTTTGACATGAATTCACCAAGCTTAAGGAGTTCTAGGTTGGGGGCATAGAACTTCTGACTCTTCCTGTCTGATTGTCCTTACTGGTCCTAACTCAATCCACATGTTAATAAGAACACATTAATCCCATACATGCTACCTCTATCTCAGTTTTTTCTGCTTTTGAGCTAAGTTCCACCATATCAAAAGATATCATCAGGACTGATCTCTATATTCTTATTTATTTTAGGAACTGTGCGAAGTACAAAGCTCTCAAATATTCCTCAAGACCTGAACTCTTCTCTACAAATTTATTGCCTCCAGTCAGACCCCATTGCCAGTCTTCTGTTACTGCTCCAACTAAACCCTTATGCTTTTTGGAGCTGCAGTGTTTAATGATGATTCTCTAGATAGGCTTTCAATTTGTGTGAATAGATGGAAATTTACAAAATGTCCACAACTGTATTCATCTTTATTTTCAGCACCTAGTAAAATGATTACCAGAGTAGGTAGTCAAGAATAACCCATGTAGTTGGCCTTAACTATTGAAATAATGCCATCTTGTTTTAAACCTGGCTTATCTGGTTTTATTGTAGACGAATATATCCTCCTGAAGATAAAACACTACTTGAAAAGTATGAAAATTTGTTGGCTGCTGCTTTTCAGACTTTCCTTTCAGGTAGAGCAGCTTCATTCCAACGAGAATTGAATAATCCTTTGAAAAAGATGAAGGTAAGGGAATAAGTTTTTATTTAGAGAAAAAGAATGAGGCAAAAAATATGTTTAAAAAACAACAACCTTCTATCAGTGAACCATGGAGAGTTTTTTCTTTGTTTTAGGGTAATCATGATTGTCGAGTGTGACATGCCTAAATCATGAACAGTAAATTTCATTGATTTTTATCTTTGTGTTGCTTATAACCTTTGTTTCATGGCCAAGTTGTTACTTCTCCTTTGCCTATAATGGTTGATATTACTAACAGGAATATGACTGTATTTAGAAGCACTTCATGATAATATTTTTTTAAAGAAAATTAAACAGAGAAATAACACACACAAACAAACAAAAAATTACCTTCCATCTACAGATCACTGTTTACTTTTAGGATTGTACTTTTCTCAGATTTTGTGTTCTAAAAATTCCTATTATTTCATAAATGCAACCAAGTAATTTCATATGAACAAGATGTTATCTAATAGAACAAATTATGGGATGAATAATTATGCTATCATAATATCAATAAATTTTAATGTCTTATTACACCAATGTGCATTTGTAACTAAATAAGAAAGTCAATTAAATTGTGAATGTGGTAATGTTTCTCAGGAATATTTTAATAGGACAGCTCTTACCACCCTTGAAGAATAAACAGGTGCATTGTCAAGATGTAAAAATATTCCTGGATGTAACTTCCCTGGACTTTTTCTCACCAATGAAGTTTTCAGTGTTCTAAAACTTAATTTTAAGCTTCTGGATCATTCTTTTCATGGTATTTTGCTGAGGAACTTTGTGTATTATAAGGGATATTGCTCTGTAATTTTCTCATTTGTAGTGTCATTAACTGGCTTTGGTATTAGGGTAAAGCTGGTTTCATAGAATAAATTCCCCCATCTTATGAGGAAAGATGGTAATTTTTCAAATGCTTAACTGAATTTGTACATAAACCCTTCTGACCTTGGACTTTTCTTTGCCGGTGGTAGTTGTATGCTGTTCCGTTGGTTCCAGCTTCTAGCTGCCTTGTATAGTGTTTCTGAGGCTCTCAGTCTTTACAGCAGCAAAAAGCCCCATCTTTCTCCCACGGAGTTTCTGGTGGATTCAAACTGCTGACCTCATGCTAATAATCCACTATGCTATACCATGGTTCCTTCTATCTTTGCTAAGAGGTTTTTAATTACTGATTTAGTCTCTTTTTTGTTACAGATATGTTTAGATTTTCTGTCTCTGCTTGATTAAAATTATGTAATTTTTTATGTTTCTAGAAATTGTCCATTTCATTTAGATTATCTAGTTTGTTAATGTGCAATTGTTTTTAGTGTTCTCTCCTTTATTTATTATCAGTAATAATGCCTCCACATTTATTTCTGATTATAGTAATTTGCATTTTCTTTTTTCTTTCACAGTCGAGATTTGTCAATTTTATTGATAATTTCAAATAACTAATTTTTGGTTTAATTATTGTTTCTCTATATCTCATTTGTTTTTAGTCAAACCTTTATTTTTTTGTTAACTTCGGTCTTAGTTTGCACTTCCTTTTTGAAGTATCACACAGTGTAAAGTTAGATTATGAATTGAAGATTTTTTAAATATAGGAATGTACAGATACAAATTTTCCTCTAGTCATCGCTTTTGCACCATTCCATAGCTTTCATGTGCCGTGCTTTCATTTTCTTTCCTCTATAAGTGTTTTCTTATTCTTTGATCATTTTATTCTTTAACTCATTTTTTATAGTGTGTTTAATACATATTTATGAATTTTCTAATTTTCCTTCTGTGATTTTTAGTTTCATTCCATTATGGAAAGATTCTATTATATTAAAAATTACTGAGACTTGTCATTTAACATGTTTTGTCCTAAAGAAATTCATACATGTTAGAGAAGAACGTGTTTTCTTTTTTTCTGAGTGGAGTGTTTTATATATATACACCTGTTAGGTGTAGTTGAATTACTGTTCAAGTCCTTAGTTTTGTAATTGATCTTTTTTGTAAATGCTCAGTTGGTTATTGAAAGAGGGGTATTGAAGTTTCCAACTACTGTTGTAGAATTTTATTTCTCCCATCAATTCTGTCAATATTTACTTCATATCTTTTGGAGCTGTTGTTAGGTACATTTATACTTATAATTGTTATATCCTCTTGTTTTGGCATGGAGCTGCAGGATAATGCACTGGACTACAAAGTTGGTTTGAACTCCAAGGTCGATGGTTCAAACTCACTAAGTCCCTTCCCAGAAATCCTTTACAGTGTCACTATGTGTTGGAACTCAGTGGCACTTAACAACAACAGCAGCAGTCCCCTTGATAAATTGAGTTTTTCAGTCATTATATAATGTCATTCTTTGTTTTCTATAACAGTTTTTGACTTAAAATGTATTTTGTCCAATATTTTATAGTGACCTCAGTTCTCGCTCTCTTTTTGTTTTTGACCTCGGTTCTCTTTTGATTACTATTTGTATGGTATATTTTTTCTCTCCTTTCACTCACAGAAACCATTTAATTAGATCTTTGTTTTTGTTGTTGTTGTTATTGTTGATGATAGGGATTATAGATATAATATTTTCTTTTAATCTGTTCTGCCCATTTCTGCTGATTAGAGATTTTGTTGTTGTTAAGTGCCTTCGAGTCGGTTCCGACCCATAGCGACCCTGTACAGGGTTTCCGAGGGTGTAAATCCTTACGGGAGTA
>NW_006408520.1:34966228-34974069 GCF_000296735.1 Chrysochloris asiatica
TTCCGACCCATAGCGACCCTGTACAGGGTTTCCGAGGGTGTAAATCCTTACGGGAGTAGAAAGCCTCATCTTTCTCCCGCGGAGCGGCTGGCAGTTTCGAACCATTGACCTTAAGGTTCTCAGCCCGATTCGTAACCACTACGCTAATCTCCGATAAATTACTTCTGTCCTTTTGCTATTTGTTTTCTACCTTTTTTTGTTTTTAAATTTTTGCTTTTAATTTCTTCTAATACTGGCTTATTTTCTTTTAGTTGATTTTTTGTAGTGAATCATTTTGATTGCTTTCCATTTCTTTTTGTGTGTATAGTGTTCTTGTGTTGTGTTTTTGTTTTGTTTTGATTTTTTTTTTTTACAAAGAACATAATCTCTTTATTTCTGTTCGAGAAGCCAATGTTTGGTTTGTGTGATGAGAATGAGCTAAATCCTAGACAATGGCTAGCTCTTACGTGTTCCAATGAGCTCTAGTGGAGGAAGAGGCTAGATGAGATCTGTATTGCTTCTGCCTATTGATGATCAGCTTATCAGACTTACAGCTTGGTACTTCTTGATCAGAACTGTCCCAACAAAGAAAAATGTGAAGAAAGTCCAAGACGCAGATGGTGAATATGGATGTATGGTTTAGTCTGCTGTCCCCACCCATAGGGACTCTAAAATTCCATATTCAGTCATAACTGGGAGCTCTTGAGATCTGGGTACTGGCCTGTGTTTGTTGCACTGCTTCTCTGATTCTGCATTGCAAAACACGGGAAGGCATTTGGCTGCCTTGGAGGGAGGGTGGGTCAGAGTATTTGTGAGTGTTTGGAGGACATTTCCCTAGTAATCTACTGAGCTAACCAGTATGTATATCTTTTGGTCTTCAGTCTCTCAAAGTTCACCACAGTGTCAAGTCCATTTACTATCACCTCACACCAGTACTCACCCTACTGTGAGATGGATTCTTCTGGTAACTTTACTGCATGGGGATCTACCACAACACTAAGGTTCTTGAAGTGGCGGGCAGCTACTTCAGGAGTTAGCTCCCATTTGACGTTGTTCTTCATTCCCACTTTCATGTGACAGCTTCTCAGAAATTTCACTGTCACCTCCCCTGCCGGGGTGTGTATCTTCTCTAATTTTCCTTCTTGCCTTAGCAACTTCTCCTCTTCAAATAGCTTCTGGTCGTCAGGCGATGCTTTTACACAGCCAGTTCTTGAGGAAGGAGTTGATTCCAGCCCACAGATTGCTTTACGGAGACCAGGTCACCTCAGGCTCCAAGTGTGAGGATGAGTTCCAGGTTATCTTTGGACTGGTGTTTCACATCCTCCACCAGCTTGTAGACACAGTGTTGTTGGTACAGGTGTGGCTTCTTCCCCTCCGTGGCCAGTGGCATTTTCCAGCAGTGCTCCATGATGGCAGTGCTCCATTTGTGATAGAGGCTGAACTCCTGCTCCATGCCAGGGCTGCTGGCTTCAAGTCACTGCCTGAATAGCTCGCGGACTCCTCCTAGCAGAGGAAGCTCAGCACCTACCCGCAGTAGTGCTCTGCCAGGGGCTGTGATCCAGTCCTCTGCTTTGTTCCCAGGCATGGAGGGAAGGCTGAGAGCTTGTGTGTGGTTTTTAGATTTCTTTTTAGTTACCATGAGGATTATTTTAACATTCTAAATTCATAACACTCTAATTTGAATTGATACAAACTTAACTTCAATAACATACAAAGTATTACTGCACAGTTCTCTCTCCAGTCCTTTTATGTTGGTTATTATTGTTTCTTTATACATTGTGCACAAAATAGCATACATTTATAATTATTTTTTCATATGGTTTTGAGTTACTGTTTATAGTTCTTTTACTTCAACCCCAAGGAATCCCTTTAGCATTTATTTTAGATCAGGCCTACTGGTAATAAGCTCTCAGTTTTTATCAATTTGGGAATTTCTTAATTTTGTTTTCATTTTTGAGGGACGGTTTTTTTAAGATAGATAATTTTTTGTTGACATTTAAAAATTTTCAACACTTTAAATATGTCATCTCATTGCCTTTTGTTGTCTCTGGTGTAGTGTGTGACATGAGGTGTTCACTCTGTTTGAGGATGTCTTGATTTCTTTTTCTGTTTTCAAGTTTCTCTTTTTGTCTTTGATTTTCTACAGTCTGATTATAACATGTCTGAGTATGGAGTTCTTAGAATTTATCTCTTTTCAAGTTTTTTGTACTTTTTGAATGCATAGATTCTTGTCTTTTGGCAAATTTGGGAAGTTTTTTGCCATTACTTCCAATATTTTTTCTTTCCCTTTTCAATTTCAGTTTGAGATTCCTATATACATCTGTTGGTCAACTTGATTGTCATCATTGAGTGCCTTCGAGTTGGTTCCGACCCATAGCAAACCTGAACAGGGTTTCTGAGGGGGTAAATCTTTACGAGAGCAGAAAGCCTCATCTTTCTTCGGAAGAGTGGCTGGTAGTTTCATACAGCTGACCTTGCGGTTCACAGCCCGATTCATGACTACTACGCTACCAGAGCTCCTATCAACTTGATAAGTGTCCCCCAAATCTGGTTTTGTTCAGCTTTCTCCTTTTTTAACTTGTTCTTCCTCAGCCTTGATCATTTCAGTTGTTCTTTCTTCAAGATAATTTCAGATTGTCTTTTCTTTCTTGCACCTGCTCAGATCTGCTGTTGAGTCCCTCTAATGAATATTTCTTTTTTGTATTGTACTGTTTAGATCCATACTTCTGTTTTGTTCCATTTTATGCTCTTTGATGATATTCTCATTTTGTCCAATCATCTTATTCTTGATAAGAATTTCAAGAATTCTATTTCTTTTTTCTTTGGCCGTTATTACAATGCTTTAAAAATCTTTGTCTAGTAAGTCCATTGTCCTTCTTCATTGACACCTTTTGTAACTTTATTTTGTTCTTTTGAACTGACAATCTTTTTGGGGGGCGGGTATGTCTTGTGATTTTTGTTTCTTTGTTTTAATTACTGAAGGTTGTAGTAGCTCATTTGTTTAGTGACTTTCCCTAAGTATTTTACCCTGCCTGTTGGTCTTGTATGGTTATGGAAGTCTCTGTTCCTGGTGTGTGTATTTTGATAGAGATTTTCTTTTTAATACCAGAGGCAAAACAAATTCAAATACACACACACACACTCACACACACACCAACCAGAAAGATAAACAACAACAAACCAGATAAAACCAAAGAAAAAAATAAAACAACTACCTCTCAGTCTTTGCAGATTGGCTCTTGGTTGTGGTACTCCTCCCACATTTAGTCAGGCTTGCACTGAGCCTAGGCATCACCCCAAGGAGAAATCATAGGAACTTCTCAGTCATTTGCTGAGCATGCATCTTGGCCTGGGCATGAGTGTGGTTTTGTAAGTACTTCTGTAATTATGGGTGCTTTTGAATACTCTTAATTTTCCAAAGAGATGTTTAGTCTTCAGGCATCTATTTTATGTCTTAATTTGCATTCTTTAACCTAGGTGGCTACATGGGATTTCAGTGTTCAGGAAATGCCTGTTGCTTTTCTTTCCTGTGTGAGTTCTAAGATAGGAAAGAAAGAGCCCAGCAACTTATATCAGTCCTTCAGGTTGCTCCAGACAGATTAGAAAAGACATACACAGTCATTTGCAAATAAAGTCTACCCTTTTTCTTCTGGATGCAGGCACTAGAGACCCTCTCCAGAAATGTGAGCTGTCACCATTTAAGACTGCCACATACTTGGGGGAGATACTGGGGCATGATCAAGTAGACATGCTAAATGTCTATCAACATTTTTGTATTCATATTTTTCTTAATTCAGCCTTCACATGGTTGCTGTAATACGGTGTCTAGAATTTTAGTAAAATTGGTTCTCCCAGTTTCTGCTTGGTTTTCTTTATTTATATGACAGGATTGGATCATGGAACTGCTAATGATGCTACCTAGTTGATTACATTTACTTAAAGTTTTTTTTTTTTAAGGAGGAAGACATTTTGGATCTTCTGGAACAATGTGAGATTGATGATGAAAAGCTGATGGGAAAAACTGCCAAGCCTCGAGGACCAAAGGTGCAGTCCCATTACCTTCCTGGATATCAGAGTAAACTCACAAAACCAAATCACTGTCTTTGAGGTGATCTGACTCACTGTGATCCCATAGGACAGAATAGAACTGCTTTATAGGATTTCCAAGACTAAATCTTTATGCGATCAGACAGCCTCATCTTTCTCCTGCAGTGTGGCTGGTGGGTTTAAACTACTGACCTTGTGGTTAGTAGTCCAACATTTAACCCAGTATATCAGTATAAAGTAGATACTACAAACACAGTTATTTTTCCCTTGATACTTTTTATTATAGGAATGACTGGTGTCCTTCTAAGGAATCATACAGATATATTTGGGAAGATGATGTTATCTTGTATTTGGGTGAAGTTTTGTTTCACTTTGTTAATTTCCTTAATTGTTTGGTTCTTTCCCCAAAACTTGTTTTTGTTGTTAGGTGCCCTCGAGTTGGTACTGACTCATAGTAACCTGATGCATAATAGAATGAAACACTGCCAAGTTCTGTGCCAACCTCACAATTGTTGCTACACTTGAGCCCATTATTAATGCTGCCACTGTGCCAGTCCATCTCTTTGGGGATATTCCTCTGTTTGTTTAACCTCCACTATACCAAGCATGATGTCCTTCTCCAGGGACTGGTCCCTTCTGGTAATATGTGATAGACAAAGTCTGGCTATCCTGGATTCTAAGGAGCATTCTGGCTGGACTTGTGACACAGATTTGTTTGTTCTTTTGGCAGTCCATGGTACTTTTAATATTCTCCTCCAGCACCATAACTCAAATGCATCAATTCTTCTATGGTCTTCTTTATTCATTATCTAACTTTTATATGCATATGAGGTTATATAAAATGCTAGCATTCCGGAATGCTAGTGAAGGCCATGACAGTCAAGGCAAAAAGGGATCTACAATTAGCACTATTATTGTAAACTCAGTGTTAAATTTTCCTTATGTCACCAAGTAGATAATCATCATAGAAATGTATAGAATTATATGAGGGGACTTAAAAAAAATCATTAAAAAATTCCATTACCTTTTAATTCCATTTTTCCACAAACTGTTTGAAGCCCCTTTGTATATGAGACAAATCAGGATTGTAGAAATCGTTACCAGCAGACCCATAATCTGCCGACCCAGCAACTTGATCTTGTGTTAGTTAAAATATGTACCATTCTTAGGATTTCACAGGAAGCCTGTCTTGCAGGCAAAAATGGATAAGTGTTTGCTTCCCTGCATCTGCTCTGTGTGATGACATCCATATGTTCTTGTATTACATGTCAAATCTTTACTGACAGAGTAGGAAAGAGTTGACTTTGTAAATCCCTGGAAATTTTTTCCATTCTGCTCCTTTTACTTTACATTTTAGTAATGCTAATAAGCTGTCTCTGTGTCCTTAGATGCATCATGTTCTAGCATGCTTTTATGCCTTTCTAGGCTTCTTAAATGCCTGCCTAATAAAAATTATTTTATTGCTTAATTGATAGGAGCCCACTACTCATCCTGCATTCATGAAACCTTTCCTTACTCTCCCAGTTAGGGTTAGAGTGTCCTTTCCATCCTAATCCCATGGTGCCATAATAACACTTCTGTAGAATAGTCGTGATGAATAACTGTTTGCTTCAATGTGAAGTTGTAAGTTTCTTGAAATATGAGTATTTTAGTCTTTGTATCTCTTGTGCCTCTGGTAGTGTAGTGGTTACAAATCGTTCTGCGAACAACAAGGTCAGCAGTTCGAAACTACCAGCGGTTCCACAGGAGAAAGATGAGGTGTTCTGCTCCCATAAAGATTTACAGCCTCAGAAATCCTGTATAGGGTCGCTATGAGTCGGAACCGACTCCACGGCACACAGCCACCACCACCACCATCTTTTGCGCCTAGAACATAGCAACATCTCAAAAACTATTAGTTAAATTTCTTGGAGAGTTTTTGTTCTCAGTTACCTCACTGGCTAATAATGGAAATCTGATAAGTAGACTAAAATAGAGGGTAAGTATTGAGCTAAATGGAGTGTAAACTGCCAATTTGTCATACTCTTGTAGTTTACACATTGCCACTAGTATTTAAAATACTAGCAAAGTTACTCACGGGGTAAAGGTTTTAGTGGAGTTTTCAGACTAAGACAGACTAGAAGGAAGGTCTTGGTGATGTACTGTCAAACATTGGTGGTGGTGGTGGTCATGTGCCATGGAGTCGGTTCCAACTCATAGCAACCCTGTATAGGGTTTCCAAGGCTGTAAATCTTTATGGGAGCAGAAAGCTTCACCTTTCTCCTGAAGAATGGCTAGTACTTTTGAACTGCTGACCTTGAGGTCAGCAGCCTGACTCATAATCACTACGCTACCAAATGAAAACCTTGTGGGTAGAAACAGAACATTGCCTGATAGATGTTGGAAGATGAACCCATAAGGTCAGAAGGCATTCAAAATGTAACCTGGAAGAACTGCCTCTTTGCAGTAGGGTTGGCCTTAGTCCTATGGGTACAGTAATGCCTTAAGGACCTTCATTTGCTAATGTGGTATGACTAAAAGTCAGAACCAGTTGCTGTAAACATCGTTGGTAATTAGAACATAAAATGTGCCAAGTATAAATCAAAGGCAATTGGTGGTTATCAAACATACTGAATGCTTTAAGAATGATATCCTAAGTGTCAGTGAACTAAAATGGACAGTGAGTCAGAACCAACTTGACAGCAGACAGCATCAGTTACAACAAAGCATTGTTGTTGTTGTTAAGTGCTGTGGAGTTGTTTCCGACTCATAGCGACCCTGCACAGGGTTTCTGAGGCTGTAAATCTTTACGGGAGCAGAGCGCCTCATCTTTTTCCTGCGGAACCGCTGGTAGTTTCGAACTGCTGACCTTGCGGTTCACAGCCCGATTCGTAACCACTACATTACAAAGCATTAGCAATGATCATTTCTTAAGCTGTGTGAAGGGGCTTCAAAAAGTTTGTGGAAAATTCTATTATCTTTTCATTCCAGTTTTCCACAGACTTTTTGGAGTTTGCTAGTGGTAGCATAGTAGATTATGAGCTAAGCTGCTAACCACAAGTTCAGCAGTTTGACTCTACCAGCCACTCCATGGAAAAAAGATGAGGTTTTTGGCTCCTGTAAATATTGACAGCCTCAGAAACCCCATACAAGGTCAGTATGAGTTGGAACTAAACTCCATTGCACATAATCACCACCAGTATGGTAGGAGGAGCCCTGGTGTGGTGCTAAAGGATGAACACTGAACTGCTAACCACAAGGTCAGTGGGTCAAGCCCACCAGTCACTCCTTGAAAACACTATACAGGATCACTATAAGTAGAAACCAACTTGATGGCACTTAATAGCAACAACAATGTAATAGGTACATGTATGTTTGTTTTATTATTCTTTATTCCATTAATACACATTTAATTTATATGTTACATATTTCATTATAAAATAGGACATAAAATAACTAGTGCTCATTTATGAATCCCATCTTGTGGTTAAGGCACTGTTTAGAGTATATGCTGCTGTGATTTATTAATTTCTAGTTGAACAATGTCTTGGTCAAAAAGTCCCAAGATCCCATAGGTTTGGCTGTCTGTTTCCCCTTGTGATTCTGTATGGTCTGAATAACTCATTATGTAGTCAAGCTTCTTATTGTTGTTGCTAAGAGCCCCGTCGAATTGGTTCAGACTCATAGTTACCCTGTTTAGTGTTTCTGAGGAGTGACTGGTGGTTATGAACTGACCTTGTGGTTAGCAGTCCAGTGCTTATCCTACAGTGCCACACCAGGACTTCAGTAAAGTTCCTGAAGAAACCTTAAAGCTGTTTGCCTATATGAAGGAAGGT
>NW_006408520.1:34975143-34989706 GCF_000296735.1 Chrysochloris asiatica
AAGCCCCGTTGTGCCCCTGCTTCTTCTGGGTATGCTAACCTTCTGAAGAAACATTCTTCCTCCAAAATTTATTTTCCCCGAGGCTGCCAAAATGGTTGATGATTGTGTTACTTGTGCAAGTTTTTGTGCATATATTTTTCAACATTAATGCTTAGTAAATAGACCATCAAAATAAGAACAGACTTTTAAACACAAGTTGATTCCTTAGTGTAGTAAATGACTTTTCTGCTTTGGTTCTTTTTCAGCCTTTGTAAAGGCTATATCTTCAAGAAGATTATATTGTGGTTTACTGTGTATTCCAGGCAATTCATGAAATGCTATTTATCTCTTTGTATCTTTGTTCCTGGAGTCCTGATGTGGCACTGCAGGTTAATGCACTGGTGTGCAAACTTGGTTTGAACCACAAGGTTGGTGATTAAAGGTCACCAGCCACTCCTTAGAAACCCTATACAGGGTTGCTATGAGTCGGAACCGACTCAACGGCATTTAACAATAACAACAACAACAACAACAACAACATCTCTATTCTTATATGGTTACACTAGAGGATGTACCTTCTTTCAGTAAAATCCTATGATACCCAAGGAGTTAACTATGGTGGATGATAACATCAAACACCTTTGTTTGACTTATCTGAGAACAGCATCTAGTGTACAACTGTAGGAATCTCTCCCAGCAGGAATAGGTGACATATGGCATGTATAATCAATAGTCTCTTAAAAAGGCTAAATTATAAAACTCTCTTTTTCTCAGTCATGCACATTCTTTCTGAAGTGAAGTTGTCCCACTTCCCTTCTCTTCTCTCCTTTCAGTTGGCATCATTGGAAACACGTTGATTGTGGGAAGATTGCAAACGAGTAATTCTAATAAAACTATTGGAACACAATAGTATAGCATTGGGAATCTATGTAGTTTTACATTTCTACTTACCATACTGATTTTCACATTATGCGAATCATTTTTATATAACATAAACAATGAAGAATATTGCTGTTCCATAATGACCAGACCGTATGTGTTAGAGTTAAAAATTCTTGGATAAGAGACATGAGTTGGAAAATGAATGATTACCTAATTTTTTTATTTATAAAAATATCTACAGCAAACTAGCCATGCTAGGAATAGCTTGCTTTTTGCTGTTTTAATATCTGAGTGAGATAGATTTACAGGCCCTCTTTTTAAGTCTTTCTGTAAAGTGGCTTCTCTCTGGTTGCTGTCTTCTCTTCAACCTTTTCCCATCTCTTCCTCTTTCCACCATCCCTATCTGTCATTCTCTCTCTCTCTCTTGTACACACACATTTACTAAGTGAGACTGAATATTAATGGTCTAACAAATGTATACCTCTGAGTTTAGATGAGTAGTCTCTGGATGGAATGAAGAAACAATGGTTATGTTTCTGATATTTTTCCTTTATTTTGTTAGTCTTTGTGGATACTCTCATCCTTTATTCCATACATTTTGCTGTTGTTAAAAAAAAAAATCCCAAAATAAGAATATTAACAGTATAATTTCAACAGAAATATTTTCCTCCTCATGACTGAATGTGATCATTTGAGAAAGAATATTTGTAGAAACCTAAAACTTAGTCAGTAGCATTGTAGGATAAGCAGCCCTGTTGCAGTAATGCTGTGGTGAATTATTAGCCTTCAGAGAAACGCAGCAAGCATAAGCAGGAAATTAACAATAGTAACTGATTTTGTTGGTAAGTTTTTCATTTTGGAATTCTAACAAAATAATCTCCCCTCCTGTATTCTAGCCTCTGTCTTCCATGCCTGAGAGCACCGAGGTATTGAAAAAACACAAGTACTGCAGTAGTGACAGCAGTTATGACAGTAGCAGGAGCTGTTCAGAATCTGACGAGAATGAAAAAGAAGACAACGGTCAAGACAAGAAAAGAGAAAAGCAAGTGACATATAATTTAAAAAACTCCAACCACTACAAATTTATTCAACAATCCAGTAAGTTAATTACTTTTCACTTAATTATTTATAAATGATTATGGAACTGGAATTACTGAACTGTAAAGAATCTTGGGCCAAATGAATACATGTATTGTGCATGAGGAGGTCAAAACTCGATTTCACTTTCTTTCCTAACATGATGAGGGCATTGGTCTCAAATCTTTTCAGTTTCTGCAGATGGCCGCTATGAGTTGGAACCAACTCTATGGCACATAACAACAGCATTCTGGAGTCCCGGTGTGGCACTGTAGGTTAAGTCCTGGACTGCTAATCACCAGGTCAGTGGTTCAAATCCAATAACTGCTCCTCAGAAACCCTATCTAGTGTTGCTATGATTCTTTGACACTTAGTAACAACAGCATAGTACATTCCAAAGGAGGCCTGTAGAATACGCACCGGACTGCTAACTTCAAGGTTGGCAGTTCAAACCCACTAGCTAGTCCATGGGAGAACAGTGAGGCTGTCTGCTTCTGAAAAGATTTACAGTCTTGGGACGATCACTTTGAGTTGGAATAGACTCGATGGCAGTGGGTTATCGTCCATTATAAGGAGTCCTGGAGGTGCAGTGGGCCAAGGCAGTGCTTGCCTAGGTATTGGTCACGGGTTTGAACCCATGGAGAAAGATGAGTCAGTCTGCTTCCGGGAAGTTTCCCAGCTTTGGAAGTCCTTGGGAGCTCTGCCCTTTCCTGCAGGGTCACTAGGAGTCGGAAGAGACAGGACGGCAGTCGTGGGATAGTCCACTGTTTTCTCTTTCATAGTTTTGTTAAAAGTTAAATTCCTATATGAATTTTATTAAAACATTTTTTTAAATCTGTCTTATGGTTTATCTGCTGATTATATTTTCTTTTAAGCAAGTTGTGTTCTCTTTCCCAACTTTCTCAGCCACTTTGCTTTATACTTGTTGTTAGGTACCATCAAGTCAGTTCCGACTCATAGTGACCCTCTGTAGGGTTTCCAAAGTTGTAAATCTTTACAGGAGCGGAAAGGGTAATTTTTCTCCCATGGAGTGGCTGGTAGGTTTGAACTGCTGGTCTGTAGTTAGCAGGCCGGTGCTTATCCTATAGCGCCACCAATGCTCCTCATGCTTTATACTCTCACCTGTTTTTTAAAAAGCATTTGAATCAACTATGTCTGTGAACCATCTTAATTGTGAAATACTTGAAGTTTTGTTCTCTGTCATTTTCTCCACTGGTAAGCATTTGAGTCCAGGCTTTTGGTGCACAGGAAACAGGAAAGCAAACTAGCTGTCCTTGCTTTGTCTTGCCTTTTTGTCTCTTTTGACCTTTATTTTCATATTTTTTTCTCTTGTCTTTAATTCTGTCTTCAGCCCTGAAATACATTTAATATTGTGCCCATTTAATTTTTGTCCCCAGATATCCTGTATGATATTTCTGCTGCTCAGGCTTAGTATATAATACCCCTTCTTAACATTGCCTCAAATTCAGGACTTTTCTTAACTCCTCTCTCTTGTTTCTCTTTGCCATGAACTCTGTTGTCTTAAGATTGCACTTAAAAGACTGTTCAATAATGCAATAAATAGAAATGTGAACCTTTTTTTTTTTTTTTTTGAATCTCCAGCAATGGTTTAGTAAGTTAACTTCCTTGCTTTCCTTCATAATAGTTTTATTTTAAAATACTCTTGTTATAGTTTATTATACACTTAAACTCCATTAGGATAATTGTTAGAGTTTTCTTTTCTTTACTTCTTTCTCATGAGACCTAAATTCTGTAACTTTCTCTTTAAGCCTAGCCATTCTCTAGACTGCTTTCTATCTCTCCCTATGAATCTTTCTGCAAAATATGCAGTCTCAAAACTGTATGTTGTAGTTGCTAAGTGCCAATGAGTCGATTCCGATCCATAGCAACCCTGTATAGGGTTTCCAAGGGGCAGCTGGTGAGCTTGAATCGCTGACTTTACGGATCAAACTGAACTTGCAGTCCAGCGCATTAACCCGCGGTGTCACACTAGGACTCAAAACTGTATAAATATGAAATGACCAATCTAATCCCAAGGAAAGTAAATGGTGTTGCAATACTATAGAGAAAGAAAGAACTCAAACCTGAGCTTGGCACTTTCTTGCTGTATGACCTCTAAGCCTCAGTTTCTTCATTCATAAAAGATGGGGGAGAAAAGTAAACAAAGATTCGTCCTTTGAGGGTTTTTGAGAGGATTCAGCACCCAGCACGATGCCTGACACATAACAGGTACTCCATAAAAAATTAATACTTTCTTCCGGCTCTTTTGTGCCGTATTTCTAGAACATAACATTAAAGTACTGTTGTCGTTGTTAAGTGTCGTCAAATTGGTTCCAATTCATAGTGATCCTGTATAGGGTTTCCAAGGAGCATCTGGTGTGTGTGAAGCACTGACCTTGTGGTTAGCAGTCCAGTGCTTACCCTACAGTGCCATGCCTAGTAAAGAAAACAATATTAAAGTGTTTTTCTTATTCTTCTTATATATATTCAAACTCATATTTTCATGGTGATGCCTGTGTTTTGACATTTATTGCCATTCTGGCCTAATCATTAGTCTATAATAGAGCCAGTGTTGAGGGAAACTTCTAATGTTGCTGCTCTACTATTCCACTTCTCCATCCTCAATAGGCTCCATGAGACGGTCAGTCAGCTGCCCTCGGTCCATCTCTGCTCAGTCACCTTCCATTGGGGAGACCCGCCCCTTTTCTGCTCAACAAATGTTAACAGCATCCCGGCCAACTTCAGGGTCCCGGTCACATTCCCTAAACCGTGCTTCCTCTTACATGAGACACCTAGCTCAAAGTAATGATGTCAGCTCTACCAACTCTCAGGTGGTGAGTTTCTATTCTTCTCTTTTAAGATTATAGGAAGCACATTATCAGAAAGTAGATGGTAAAAGGGATCAGCTGGGAGGAGGCTAGATTGAGCCTCAGCCTCTTCCTATATTACTCAACTTGTGGCTTCTTGGAAGTTGATTACTCTTCTATTTTAGGCTACAATTTAGTGAACCGTTGTATTAGGAGATTTTTTTTAAAGTTAGACTTCCCTGTAACAGAACTCAAGGATGTACAATGAGAATAGCATTATTATTATTTTCCATTTGCTGCTATAGTAGAACAATTTTGTTGAAACACATCTGTGTAAATGTAGTTTGGAAGCCTGTCTTTAATGTATCTGAAAATTTGGGGATTTTTTTTGTATGAAAAATTCAGTATAATGGGATTATATGTTTGATAGATTTAAAAATAATCCATTGATAAATTCTTATAATATTGATTTAAGTAAAACATTCTTCATGTTTTAGTTTATTTTCAACTTTGTATTGTGAATTGGATGAAGATTTTCAGAGCAAATCAGTTTTCCTTCCAAAAATTCATGCATATTCTGTTTCATGTCCTGATAACAATTACTCACAATTGACATACAAAATCCTATCCCCATCATCATCAGACCCATCTGGACAAGAGGAAAACTATTTGATGGGGATTCTATCTGACTCTCATTCTGACACTCAGCACCCTCATGGAAGCTTGTAAGGCAGCTTCCTGCCTTTATTGCACCCCCTCCATCCAGTTTTGATAGTTGAACTCTAACTTGCCCATCCCTGCCAACCCAGTGTACTGAGGAGGTATGTTTGACCCTTATGAGTCCTTCCCTTTCTGTTGGAATTGTGGACAACTTCATCCATCAGCAAAGGTCTAGTTTATCAGGTTGTGGCAATTTATGTTGTTCCCTGTATCAGATTTCTGTATCTTTACCTGATCAAGTTCTGGTCAACAAGCCATCCAGTCTAGCTCTATCTGCAGGTTTGGGAGCTCTTGCAAGCCCTCCCCCTAGTTCAGACCAGCTGGCCACTTCACTCTTAACTCTAGCCCTCAGAGGCTAGGACAGTGTCCTTGTGCTTGGGAGAGTTCATACGTCTCCCTGAACTCCAAACCAGCCAGCCCTTCTTCCTCATCTCTCTCTCATCTTAAGGTCATTGGGTATCTATAGAGCATGGCCAAACTCAGTCTGTGTCTTCATTGCTGCATTTCCCCACCTTCCACTTACAAGGTGACCAGGGCGTAGACACTCATTTATATTTAAGTATTTTGAGCTAAACAAAAAATGCAGCTATGTGGAAGTATGAACGATACTCTTGGGAATTGAATCTGTTTATTCCTAGGAATTTATTTAATTAAAGAATTTATGATATCAGTAGTTTATGCAGTATGTTGCATTTTCATTATAGTTTATTAATAAATATTTGTAAAAATTTTTCTTCCTTCATTGTTTTTCATTTCAATTAAAAATACATCATTTTTACCTAGAAATATTTTTCAAGTTATAGTGGCACAATGAAATAAGATCCCTTACAAATATGTGTATTCCTTCAAATTTAAGAGTGAGTCCTTGCGGCAACTGAAAACAAAAGAACAAGAGGACGATTTAACGAATCAGACCTTATCTGTTCTCAAGGACATGAAGATCCGATTTCCAGGAAAATCAGAGGCAGAATCAGAACTAATGATAGAAGATGTGAGTATTTAGTGTATATAAAATACCAAGGGGATCATACCTTTTTATATTTATTCTTGAAATATTAAGATTTATCTCCCAATGGCATTATTCTCACTGACATAGTAAACTTAATTGATGTTCTTTTCAATCTTCCCAAGCATTAGAAAATATAGATTTATTTTAATGATTTTCATTCATGAACAGTGAAATTACATTAATAATCAGCAGTGCAAAATATCTTTTGGTATATAATAGCGTTATAATGATGAAACTTCATCAAGTGTGAATTATTAGTGTTAATTAATTATTGCTCTCAATGATTAAAAATAGATTAGCCCTGTTTCTAGAAAGATCTAATATGGAATGAGATGATATGAAAAAAATGGGACCCTGGCTTAACTTGTCAAGAATATCTGAACGTGATATCATGAGTGATTATTGTAATCAAAGAAAATAAAAGTATATTCAAATATATATGTCATTGTTGTTGCTAAGTGCCATCAAGTCGCTTCCAACCCAAAGCAACCCTGTATAGGGTTTTCAAGGAGCGGTTGGTGATCTTGAACCGCCGACCTTGAAGTTCAAACCAGCTTTACACTCCAGCGCATTACCCCACAGAGCAACACCAGGACTCCAAATATATATGTTGTTGTTGTTGTTTAATGCCGTCCAGTTGATTCCAATCCATAGCGACCCTGTATAGGGTTTCCAAGGAGCAGCTGGTGAGCTTGAACCACCGACCTTGCAGTTCAAACAACTTTGCAGTCTGATGCATTAGCCCATAGCACCACACCAGGACTCCAAAATATATATGAGGAGGTTTCAAATAGTTAATGGAAAAATCCCATAATCATTAAATTCCATTTTTATGAACTTTTTAAAACACCCATATATACATTATGTTGTTGTTAAGAGTCATTGAGTTAGTTCCAAATAGTAGTGACCCTCTATAGAGTTTCCAAGACTTTAAATCTTCTTGGGAGCAAGCCTCATCTTTTTCTCAAATGGCAGACATTGTGGTTTTTTAAATATATATATATCCACACACTGGTGTGGAACTAGAAGATAAGCACTAGATTGCTAACCACCAAGTCGATAATTAAGTGGCATCTTTCCCCAAGGAAAATGTATCTAAAACAGGCCTCACTAAAACATCACTGTCAACTATATTTTTTCATTAGAGTTTTGTTTGTATCTTAAATGTGTTTTAATATATTCCTATTTCTGGAACTTGGGTCAGTTTTAGGATTACTATGCCTCTGATTCTGTAATTCTAGGGTGTTAACAATCTAGTGTGGAGCCTTATTTGTGAAGTGTTGTAGCACTTGCCTATTAGTAAAAAGGCCGGCGGTTTGATCCCACCAGCCTCTCCAAGGGAGAGCGATGTGACCTTCTGCTTCTGTAAAGATTTACAGCTTTGGGGCAGTTCTCCTCAGTTCTATAGGATCACTGAGTCAGAATGGACATGGTAGCAATGGGTTTGGTTTAGCTTTTACAGTCTGATGACCATATACTCTCAACACATTTGGTAGGATATGTATTTGGGGGGATCAAATGATGGTCTGGGAGATGTCACATATTAGAACTGATTTCTGAATTTAAAAACGTATTTTGCAAGAACAATAGAGGTAATAGTTGCAACCGGATTACCCACAATTTCAGACATTATTGCTGTTGTCTTTCATCTCTCTGAATGCTAATTTTCAAATTGCATGGCTGTTTCTTCTGAGATCAAATGAATACCATCCTATAAAAATTCAAAGTTTTAGTGCAGAAAACAGTGGGCATTTGATTTAGATAAATAACCAGTGAGCTTAAATAAGAAGAGGTTGGCAAAGATTCTTTAGAAGAAGTGAAAGGAACAAATATTGTTTTGGTGTGATAACGGTGGTGTGGGGTAAGCATTGGTCCACAAGGTCAGTTTAAATTGCAGGATCGCCGGTTGTTGTTAAGAGTCATGGAGTTAATTCCAACTCATAGAAGGCTTGTATAGAGTTGCCTTGTATAGAGTTTCCAAAGAGTGGCTGGTGAGTTTGAACTGCCAGCTTTGCAGTTCAAACTAACTTTGTGGCCAAGTGCCTTTTCCTGCAGCCCACTTGGTCTCTATGAATTGGAAACAACCCGACAGCACTTAACAACACCAACTAAAGTATGCCGAGGAGTACTAGTGGCACTGTTGGATAATCACTGGATTGTTCATCACAGGGTCAACAGTTCAAACCCATCAACCAGGCCACAGGAGAAAGATGAAGTTTTCTGCTCCTGAGAGGATTTACAGCCTCAGAAACCCTATAGGGCCACTCTGAGTAGGAATCTATTCAATGGAAGTTGTTGTTGTTAAGTGCTGTCGAGTTGGTTCCAACTCATAGTGACCCTGTATAGGGTTTCACCGGAGCAGAACGTTTCATTTTTCTTCCACTGACAGGCTGGTGGGCTTGAACTGAAAGCATTGTTGTTCGAAGTCTAGTACTTATTATATGGAACCACTGTGTTCCGTAAGGACAAATGGAATGAAAAGATAATAGAAGTTTTCCACAAACTTTTTGTAACCCCTTTGTATAGTAGTATATTTTAATACAAACTCATTGTAATGTATCCCTTTTTATAATATAATGTGGGAATTATTTTTGTTCACATTTTGAAATGACTTATGGTGACTTGGTGTGTTTTTGTTGTTACACACTCATTTGTTCCTAGAGTAGAATATTCAGAAATGGCAAAAAGCCCCAAAGTATACATGAAGTCAATGACTTACTCCTAATTTGCAAAGAATATTCAAGTCATTCAAATATTTTTGGTGAAAAAAAGTCCAATCACTCAAGGTACATTGTGTCCTGGTTAAATACTTCATTCAAACCTACTTGTTAAAGGTTCATTCTTCGATAATTACTCAGCTCACTGTAACAGACATACAACATCCTGGTTGTGAACATCTTACTATATACAAATCTAGTTACAAACCAACACTGGTCAAGTCTATTTTATTAAACATTTGAGGCACATACAATGGTTTGTAATAGCAAGCAGGTGATACTTTGTGAAGCACATCAACACATTTTTATTGTTAACACTGTATGATGTTAAAGATGTTTTAGGGTATCTGGAAGTGTTTATGTTTTTTGCATATAAAAGTATATACTATGTATTAAGACAAATATTTGAACTTCTTATATTAGAGATGAACTGTGCTTAACTTCTCCCATTTATATATACATTCTGCTTAAAGACAGATGTAGGAACAAAACCTGTTTGTAATCTGGGACTGCCTGAATTTTTTTTTTTTTTTCAGGAGGAGAAAGGCACCATCTAGTGGCCAGTTGTAAAATAAAGACCACAGTCCTGCATTTTGCCTTACTCATTTTTTCAAATTGCTTTGGGACATTCTAAAGTATATGTCTAAAAACAAAACAAGCAAAAATATAATAAATTTTTATTTAAAAATATGTAATGGTTATTTATAGTTTATAATCATGTTGTTGCTATTAAGTGCCTACAAGTCAGTTCCAACTCATAGTGATCCTGTATAGGGTTTCCAATGAGTGAGTGCTGGGTTTGAACTGCTGACCTTACTGTTAGCAGTCCAGTGTTTATCCTACAGTGCTACACCAGGACTCATAATTACATTCTCCAAACATACATTGTATTGTGAGAATGGCATCTTATGTCTTAGGTATTTTCCAATCTTTATGCACCTGAAGACATTTGACTTCATTAGAGATTGTGTGCTCACAAATGCAAACAGAGAAACGCTTTGGATTCATATGGTTCCTGTATGTGAGAAATCTTTTCACATATCTCATTATGAAAGTAGGCTTTTTTTTTTATTGTGACAATGCTATAGTGCTGCAACTGCATGTTGTTATTGTTAAATGTCCTCAAGTTAGTTCTGACTCACAACAACCCTGTAGAGCATTTCAGAAGAGTGGTTGATGAGTTTGAACTGTTGGCTTTGTGATTCAAACCGACCTTGTGGTCCAGTGCTTCTGCCACAGCACCATACCAGTACTACTCAACTGCTGCACAGATCAATTAAATTAATTAAGTTCGCTTCAACCCATTTACTTTTATTTATGACTTTTGAGGAACATTCAAATTTTTTTTTTTTTTATGTTTCTCCAGATTGTTGATAACTGGAAATATCATAAAACGAAAGTGGCTTCATATTGGCTCATAAAATTGGATTCTATAAAACAACGAAAAGTGAGTAATGTCTAAAAGTAGCCTTGTCATTTCAGATTAAGCTGGGGCTACTAATTCGTAATTAAACCATATTAATGTTCATTCAATTACTCATTTCTTTATGAAATATTTTTTGAGTACCTGTTATGTCAGGCACTGTTCTCGGTTCTCAGGATAAAAAAAATGAATTAAAATATTATGTTCTCAAAGAATTTGTGTTCTAGTGTTTGACAAAGTGTTTAACAAGAAACAAATATATAACAGAATGTAATGTCATATTAAATGCTATCAAAAAAATAAAGCAAGATTGAAAAAATAGAAAGTAACATTTGAGCAGAGATCTAAATGAAATGGGAATCATTCCCATGTGATAGCTGCAGGTAAATGTATCAGACAGAAAGAAGAACAAATACAAAGTCCCTGAAGTAGAAATTAATTTGATGTGTACATGAAGTTTACCAAGGTATCATCTTTAGGATAGATTGTGTTTTGCTGGAGAAGAAAGGTAAGCGATGAGGTTGGACAGACTGGCAGGTGCTAGATCACAACTTTATATGTAATGTAATGACTTGGACTCTTTTAAGTATGGGGAACCAATAGAAGATTTTGAGCAGAAGATTTATTTATTTAAGTTCACATAATCTAAAAGGCTCATGGGAGCTAAATGTAGAAATAGAATTGAAGGGTAGAGGAATGTGGTAGTTTGGAAGTAAAGACCAGCTAGATTTATGGAGTAATCAAGGCAGGAACTAATGATTGCTTAGCTCCTGAATGAGTGAATTCTGGAGAAAGGCAGGTTTTTAATTGTATTGCTCTTGTTTTGGTTTTGAACATGGTAGCATTGATAAAGAAATTGAAGATTTTTTTTAACCACTTTCTGCAGTCTGAAACTGATCACTCAAGATGCACTGCTAATTAGTGGTGATTGAAATGCAAAGATTGGAAACAATGGAGAATGATCAGTAGTTGTAAAATTGGGCTTTAGAAACAGGATGGAAATGATGCTGGGGATTGCATGATAGAAGTTTTGCAAAACCAGTGTTTTATTCCATAACATAAATTGCATCTATACATGTGGACCTTACCAGACGAAGCACACAAAAATCAAATTGACTACATGTTGTCAAGAGAAGATAGAGGAGCTCAATATTACCAGCCAGAACAAGATCAGTGGCTGACTGTGGGACAGATCATGAATTACTCATATGCAAGTTCAAGGTGAAGCTGAAGAAAATTAGAATAAGTCCATAAACTCAAAATACAACTTTGAGCATATCTCACCTTAATTTAGACACTATTTCAAATATAGATTCAACTTTTTGAACTCTAATGACTGAAAACCATATGACCTGTGGATTAACATCAAGGGCATCATACATGAAGAAAACAAAATGCCATTATAAAGACAGGAAAAAAGAAAAGACTAAATGGATATTAGAAGAGACTCTGAAACTTGCTTTTGAGCATAGAGTAACTACAATAAATGGAAGAAATGAAATAAAATGCTTAAAATAAAATTTCAAAAGGTGACTAAAGAAGACAAAATATTATAATGAAATGTGCAAAGACCTGGAGTTAGGAAATTGAAAGGGAAGAATATGCTTGACATTTTTCAAGCTGAAAGAACTAAAGAAAAAAATCAAGTCTTGAATTACAATATTGAAGGTCCATGGGTAAAAATTGTGTTGAATGATACAAGAAGTATGAAAAGAAGATGGAAAGAATACATAGAATCACTATTCCAAAAAGAATTAGTTAACATCCAGCCATTTCCAGCAGTTGCATATGATCAAGAACTGATGGTACTGAAAGAAGTCCAGCTGCACTGAAGACATTAGTGAAAAGCGAGGCTCTAGGAACTAATGGAATACCACCTGAAATATTTCAACAAACAGATGCAGCACTGGAAGTATTCATACATCTGTGCCTAGCCAACTGATTGGAAATGATGCATATTTATGCCCATTCTATAGCAAAGTGATACAGTAGAATATGGGAATTATTGAATAATACCATTAATATCATGTGCAAGTAATAGTTTGCTGAAGATAACTTCAAAAGTGATTACAGTAGTATATATACAGGGAACTGCCAGAAACTCAATTCAGATTCATATCCTCTTCTGTTTCAGACGAGGATATGAAATGAGGGCTATCATTGCTGATGGATCTTTGCTGAAAGCAGAGAATACCAGAAAGATGTTTATCTGTATTCTTTGACAGTGCAAAAGTATTTGACTATATGGATCATAACAAATTAGGAATAATATTGCATAGACTTGGTCTATGTAGAAACTGTACATTGACTATATGGATCATAACAAATTAGGAATAATATTGCATAGGGTTGGTCTATGTAGAAACTGTACATAGATCAAGAGACACTCATTCATGTCTTGTTTTTTTGCTGTACTTATTCTGTTGGTCCACCACTCATCTGCCAGTTTGTCATACTGTGAATTATGACAAGCTATGGACAACTGTGGCAACAATTGTGAGGCTGGCCCAAGACCAGGCAGTGTTTTGTTCTGTTATGCATAGGGTCACCATGAATAGCTACCGACTCAATGGCACCTAACAACAACATTCTATTGGTATGCTTAGCAAATTATCTGAGAAACAGGACTATCTGTGGAAGAACATGACATTAGAGTGGTAGACTCATTAACAACTTGCAACCTTGCTTGCTGAAAGCAAAGAAGACTCAAAACACTTAGTGTAGATCAAAGACCATATCATTTAGTATGGATTACACCTCAGCATAAAGCAAGTCCTCGTAACTGGACCACCGAGCAACAACATGATAAAAAAAATATTGCAGTTGTCAAGGATTTCCTTTTATTAAGATCTACAGTCAACATCCATGGAAGCAGCAGTCAGGAAATCAAACAACATACTGCACTGGGTAAATCTGGCATATAAGATCTCTTTAAATTATTAAAAACAAAGATGTCCTAAGGTGCACTTTACCCAAGCCATGGTATTTTCAAAGGCCTCATATGGATGTGAAAGCTGGACAATAAATAAGGAATACTAAAAAAGAAATTATGCCTATGTGTTATTGTGTTGACAAAGTATATTGAATGTGCCATTGACTGATAGAAGAATGAACTAATCTGTTTTAGAAGAAGTACAGCCATAGTAGAGAATTTGGCAGAATTTGTCTCATGTCCTTTGGACATTTTGCTGGAGGAGTCTCTCTATGGAGAAGGACACCGTACTTGGTAAAGCAGAGGAAGACCTTCAATAAGATGGATTGACACGATGGCTGCAACAATGGGCTCAAATGTAGGAACATATATGTGCAGGACCAGGCAATGTTTTGTTGTGTTGTAGATAGGGTCTTTAAAAATTCAAGCCTCGACTTTCATTACTGAAGGGTTCTCTGGGCAAATTATTGAATGATGCAGAAAGCATCAAAAGAAGATGGAAGGAATATACAATGAATTACCCTACCAAAAGGAAATGGTTAATCTTCAATCATTTGAAGAGGTAGCGTATGATCAAGAACCAATGATACTGAAGGATGAAGTCCAAGGTGCATTGAAGGAATTGGCAACAAGGCACCAGGAACTGATGGAATCAAAATTGAAATCTTTGAAGAAAATGAGGCGGCACAGGAGGCACTCACTCATTTATGCCAAGATATTTGGAAGACAACTATCTGGATGACTGATTGGAAGAGATCCGTATTTGTGCCCATTCCAGAGAGGTAACCCAATGGAATCCGGAAATCATTGGACAATATCTTTGATATCTCATGCAAGTAACGTTTTATAAAGGCAATACAGAAACAGCTGCAAGCATACATTCACAGAGAACTTCCAGAGATTCAAGCCAGATTCAGAAGAAGCTGTGGAACAAGGGATATCATAGCTGCTGTCCGATGGATCTTGGCTGAAAGCAAAGAATGCCAGGAAGATGTTTACCTGTGCTTTATTGACTAT
>NW_006408520.1:34990586-34994912 GCF_000296735.1 Chrysochloris asiatica
GCTGGAGAAGGATATCATGTATGGTAAGGTGGAGGGTCAGAGAAAAAGAGGAAGAGACGAAAGATAATGGCATGAGAAAGAGATGATAACTAGACCTGGAGTAAATAAGCTGGAAGGTTTGTCTTGATTAGGAGCATGGACAGTTTGTTTATTCTAATAGGAGAAAGGCAGTGTGTAGTGCCATTGTGATGGGAAGATGTGGAGGTTTTCTACTGGAAAGGCTTTGGAGCTTTGAAGAGAGAGTAAGATGTATGGATTAATGGTCTTGGAAGGTGGGAGAGGGAAGTGACCAAGGAAGTATACTAAGTTGACCAGCAATATTGAGAGGGTTAATCAAATGTATTGAAACATTATTGTTTAATAGCCTTAGTGAAGTCATTGTATTTCCTTAGTAACACAAGCTATAATTTCTCTATTTTGGAGTTTATTGTAGTAAGTTGAAATTTGAAACTTATCAAATGAAGACTTTCAAATTATGTACTTTTATCTGAGTAATTGAATTCACCATTGCACAGTAACACAATCAACAAGTATTTACTTAGTGTCCCAAAACCAAACCAAACTCATTGCCATTGCATCGATTGCAACTCATAATGGGCAGAGTAGAACTGCCTCATAGAATTTCTGAGGCTGTTCTCTTTATGGAAGCAAAATGCCATTTCTTTCTCCCAGGAACAACTAGTGAGTTTGAACCACAGACCTTTTGGTTAGCAGCCAAGCCCTTAAGGACAGCTCCACCAGGGCTACGTTTACTTATTGTCCTACTATGCATAAAATACGGTATCCCTGTTGAGGAAAGTATAATCAAGCTTGAAGGTCGATTGCAAAATGTATGGTAAGCCTTGAACATATGTTTGCCAAATGACTGACTGTGGCCTTGATTATTCAAGATAAAGCCTTCTGATTAGAAATGGAAGCATGATTATCCTCAAGTCCATCTAACTTTTGTAATCTAGAAAAGAAAGTAGTGTGGGCAAATTGCTAATTAAGACTAAATAGACAATCTAGGAATAGATTATTTGTAAAATGTGGTTATATTTCAAATCAGTGGTGAAAAGATGATTTTCCCTCTAAATGATATTGCAATAATTGAGAATAGGTAAGAAAATTAAGTTGGAGTCTTATCTTGTACCATATACAAAAATAAGTCCAGACATATCATAGTTTTGTTTGTAAAAAAGAAAATATAGAAGGACATGTTTATAATTGTAGGCTGCAGAAACAGGCTTCCTTAGAAAGGTCTAAAACCCAGAGGGCTTGGAGGAAAAATATTGACAGATTCAATTATATAAATGCTGAGGAATGGCAAAAGGCATTTGTAACCAAATTAAAAGGCACACACATGGTAGGGGGCATGAGAGAGGGCTTGAGGAAAACATATGAGCAGCACATAAAACACAAGGAGCAGCAGTAAACCAGTACTATCTAGAAATCACTCAGGAAAAGACAACCTATCCTATAAATATTAATAAATAAAATGACAAAGTATATAAAAAGGCCATGAAAAGACAATTTATGGATCTTCAAATAGCCAATTAACATGTAAATAGATCCTCTGCCTCACTAATGATGAAGGAAAAGCAAGTAAAAACCATCATGTAGGCAAAAACGAGTAAGACAGATCATATTCAGTGATTGAAATAGTATGGCTAAAATGGCCTATATATGATATTAGAGGGAGAACACATTGTCACAAATCTTTGGAAAAGGTAATTTGCAGTATCTATTAAAATTATAAGTGTTCATAATTGTATGACTCAGCAAAACTTCTTACAAGATACCATCCTACAGAATAATAATCTAAATGCATAAATGCATGAGCATTTATTGCAGTAGTGGTTGTATGGAGAGGATTACATCCTTGAAATAAAACAAAATGTATGATTTGTTGAATGCAAAACTGATGATCTGCTCTATGAAACTTCACTCAATGCACAATACAAAGATAAAACAACAAACAAACATTTGAAGCAGTCCAAGTGTCTGTCAGTAGACTTAGGGTTAAGTAGTATCATAGTAACTGCATATTGGAGTCCTGGTGTGGCAATCTGGGTTAATGAGCTAGACTGAGAAGTCGGTTTGATCTGAAAGGTTGGCAGTTCTAGCTCACCAGCTACTACTCAGAAACTCTATATAGGGTCGACTTGATGGCATTTAACAACAACAAAAAAAATGAATATTATTCAATTGAGTGTTATTCTGAAATCATATATATTAAATCATGATATAACACAAAATTATGAAACAAACATTCATCAGTAAAATTGCTGTTGTTAAGTGCTGTCAAGTTGTTTCTGATTCATAGTGACCCTGTATAGGGTTTCCGAGGAGCAACTAGTTTGAACTGCTGACCTTGCAGTTCAAACTGACCTTGCTTATCCTACAGTGCCACACCAGGACTTCAAACTTCACTAATCCATAGCTAAAGATACAAGCATGAAGCAGCCATGTGTGTACATGTGTCTCTAGGAAGCTGTGAGCCCATTAGTACTTTGAAGTCACTTTTCACATATCAGAGGCTGTTATAGGTGTGTAATGCTTGTGAATTTTTGTGACTTGCATTTAAATCTCTTCATTTCATTTAGAAACCATGTTGAAATATATATATATATATCACTTTTTCTCTCTCAGGATCATGGTACTTGCTGATTGATCATTAAAATGTTATAAGACTCATGTTATAGAGTGTTACAAGAGTAGATGGCATATTCAACAAACTTTTTTTTTTTTTTTAAGTTTTTATTGTGAATTATGTGGGTTTACATGGGAGAACATCAGTTTTACATTCATCCTATCGTATTTCATTTCATTGCAATGATAACAATCCCATCCATGCAGCATCAAATAATCAAAGGATACACTCCACAGGCCTGCCGCCTGGCCATCATCACACAGCCCCTCTCCCTCCCTGAGTCCAGTGTCCCCAGCCATTCCATCTGTCCATATCATTGGCTCTGTCTCCATCCCTGGCGTCACTGCCTCTCTGGGTAGGGTCACTCTGTCCACTCTTTTCCATTGATGGTCCCAGGGACCTCTGCTCCTGGGCTGCAAAATCAATCACTCCCCTCCTTTTGTCAAAAAAGCATATACCTCCATGTTTCTGATCCTCACAGTCAGTCCTGATGGTAATTATTCACTTCTGTATCGCAAGAGTCTTATCCCCATTTCCTTTTGCCAGCCTGGTCCCAACAGATTGGAAATCTTTCAGTGGAGGTTCTACCTACCCCTGCCCTGTCTGGAACTAGACTTCCTCTTGAAAGTTTGTAAGCCAGTCACTTTTTGCCTTTATGCCCCCCACAATTTTGGGTAGCCAATATCTTAAGTTGCTCATCCCTGTTAACCCTGTGTACGAGGGTGTGGAAGTGATCCTTGCTGTAAAGATTTGTTCCCTTTTTTGAGCTGCTACATCCATAAGTATAGGTAAAGTTCATCAAATTGTAGCAGGTTACTCTTTTTTTTTTTCTCTTCCCTGGTCTTTCTTCTTCTAGTCAAGTTCTGATCATCCAGCCATCGAAGCCAGGTCAAGTGGGTACTATCTGCAAGTATGGGTCTTCTTGTGCATCTCCCCTCACTTCATATCAGCTGGATGCTACACTCTCTGCTCTAGTCCTCTGTGGTCATGTCACTGCCTCTGGGCCCAGGAGTCCCTGGGTCTTGCTGTAACTGCTGGCCATCCAGGTCTCCACAGGAGTCTATTGAATGTGGTCGGACTTAGATCCCAACTTATTTGCTGTTTTTCCCCCTCTTCCCCTTATTGGTGATCAGTGTGGTCACCAGCCAGACCACAGGCCTGCTCGTGTATTCCCTTTGAGTCTTAGTCTTGAAAGGGAATTTGCTCTGAGGGGAACTGACCACTTACTTGCCTTGATTGCTTCCGGGTAAACAGCTTACTTGTTCTTGTGGTAATCAATCAGACTGCCATTTTTGTTTCTGGTTTTTCCTGCTGATCTTTCTTCACGAAGTATCTTCTGTTCTTCTAGCTGCTCCAGGCTGGTCTACTCATCTTTTCCAGTGGAAATTTCCCACTTCAGACAATTATGGATGGGATTCTGGTTTCCACCTATGGGCTTATGCAGTGCAAAAACTCCACAGGAGGTCTCTTTCACTGGGCAACTTCTAGTCCCCTTTAAGGTTTTCCAATCAGTTTTAGGCTGAAGATAGACTTACAAGCTTTCCATTGTGATGTTTCTGGCTGTCACTTCCCCACCCCTCCTGCGCCCCAAGTGTCTGTTTCACAATGGTATGCAAGGGAAACCAAGATTCAAAAGACAGCCAAGCATCTTAACATTATTCCCCTCTTTTACCCCATTCAAACCATGCCTCAAT
>NW_006408520.1:35006806-35024102 GCF_000296735.1 Chrysochloris asiatica
AGGCAGCATATTGAAAGGTCTTGTTTTCTTATCCATTCTGCCACTCTCTGTCTCTTCACTGGTGCATTTAATCCATTGACATTCAATGTAATTATTGATAGGTATGAATTAATTGCTGCCATTATGTAAATTTTTTTTGTAGTGCTGTTCATTCCTTTGTTCTGCATGCCTTCCTGTGCTGAGTTTGTGTTTTTGTGCTATTTCTTGTTGGTTTCTTCTTAGTTTTCATGTTTGCTTGTTCTGCTTGGAAGTTCATTTTCATGGTAAGTGAAGTATTAACTTTCTTTGCTGTTTCCTTATAGTCTATTAACTTTTCCCTCCATTTAAGACAATTTATTGTATCCTCTAATCTACCTGACCTACTCACCACCTGGCTCTTTGTCCCTATATTTTTCCCTTCTTTGGCATTGTTATTATTTTGATCTTTGGTTGACCTCCCAGCTCCTTTGAATTCGTTGTAATTTTGTTCTGTTCTGGACTCTACTATCCATTGTCTGAGTTTCAGGTGGTGTTGCCACTCCTGTCAGTCTCTGGTTGTTGTCTGTTCTTATTGGTTTTCAGTCCAAATAACATCCTTTAGGATGTTTTGAAGTGGTGGATTGGCTTTGACAACATTTCTTAGCTTCTGTGTATCCTGGAATGTTTTTATTGCCCCATTATATTTGATTCACACTTTTGCTGGATAGACGATTCTTGGTTGGCAGGTTTCTTTTCTTTTAGGATTTTGTATATGTCTCCCTATTGCTTTCTTGCCTACATGGTTTCTGCTGAATAGTCAGAGCTTAATCTGATTTGCTTGCCTTTGTAAGTAACATTTCCCTGTTCCCTGGCTGCTTTTAGGATTCTCTCTTTGTCTTTGATTTTGGAGAGCTTTATTATTATATGTCTTGGTGATTTTCTTTTGGGGTCTATCCTTCCTGGGGTATGTTCAGCTTCTTGAATGTTTATCTTCTCATCTTTCAAGATGTTAGGGAAATTTACTTCCAGAAGCTTTTCAACTATCTTCTCTTTGGACTTCTCTAATTCTTCCTGTTTCAGAATGCCAATAATTCTTAAGTTGTTCCTTTTCATGTTATCCAGCATGAATCTTAGACTCTTCTTCAGACATTTTTTTCCCCTTTTTCTGCTTGCTCTTCTATGTTAGCTGTATTGAGAGATTTGTCTTCCAGCTCGCTAGTTCTGGCTTCTGTCTCTTCAGTTCTGCTCCTTTCCCCTTTCAGTGTATTGTCCGTATCTGATATTTTATTATTAATCATCTGTACCTCTTTTTGCAGGTTTTGAGTTGTTTCCAATGCTGTATCAATCTTGTTCGATTGCCCTTGTAGTACTTTCCTGACTTCTTCCTTGTTTTCCTCCACCCATTTTTAGAGCATTTGAATTTGTTTCCATATCATTCTTCTGAATTCCTTCTCAGGCAAATCCAAAACCTGCTGTTCCTCTTCTGGAAAGCCTGTGTCTGTCTCCAGCTCATTTGTCTCAGTTACTCTTTTCTGTTTTTGTACATGTTTTGTTACCTTTATTTATTGTGTTTTGTTGGACATTTTCAGTAAGTATGTGGGTTTTTAATTTTTAAATGGATGTTTGTTGCTGTGTTATTAAACTTACTGGATGTATCCTGGTGGATATAATCACGAGACAGGCTTTCCTTTTCGCATGCAATGCTTAGCAGCTATTATTGGCTCTTGTATCAATGGTGAAGTATTGTGGAGTATGCTTGTAGCTTGGCTATATGGCAATGATTGCTGATTCTTCTTGGGTTACGTAGGGAGAAGAAGTTCCCACCTCCAGGAAAAATGTGTGATCAGTAGGACCAAAAGTAATATTAAAGCAGAGACAAAAACCACCACTTTGAAACAAAAATAAAACTGTGGTTGACTGGCCAGTTGCCTTGCTACACAGGCAGTGTGTGTGCACCACAGAAGCCTCCAGTAGTGGGTGGGGGTGTCTGCTTGCTCAGGCCCCTCCTCTAGTCACCACCATAGAGGTGCACAGATGAGAAGTTAATGGGAGAAAGATTGCATCTATTTTTGTCTCTGAATGTCAGTTAGGTATCTGCATGTGCACAGTGTAATTCTTAAAATAGTTGCATCATTTTATGTTGGGGTTTTACAGATTGTTTATATGGTATGTCTGTTAGGCCAAACCTGCTTTTTTTCTTGCTGGATAGGCAAGAAAAGTAAAGGGTGCTGCACAAGTTAACTTTAGGGCTGGGACCCACAGGCAAAAGTCAAAAGCAGCAGCCGGAGAATTTGCCCTTGGACCAATGGGGCTCTTTCTCTCTGTGCCATGGGAAAGCTGTGGTCTCAATGCTGGACTTTTTGGGGGGTGTGCACCCACCCACCTGAAGGCATGTGGGCTGGGCAAAGAAGGCATGACAGGGAAATGGAGGAAAAAATGTGTAGAATCCCCCCACACCTCCTTTTGCAAATGTCACTGCACTGCTTTTAGTGCCAGTTCACTGTGCAGATCTGGCTGTAGCCCTGCCCTCTGACCTCTGCCCAGGTGGGATGGCCACAGAGGGCATCCCGTGTCTTGACCAATTCCTAAATTGCATTTTCCTTTATGCCGTGATTTTTGCACTGGCCGTTGTGGGAAACAGATGCCCTGAACGTTATGGTAGATCAAGAGCTCTGGTGCTGTTCCATGAGAGCAGCTTCTTTGGATTTTCAGCCCCTCCCCCATGGAGCCTGTCCTACCCGATTCTGCTCTGCAGCCACTGAAACTGGAACTCCTCCCAACAAACTTCTTCATATTCGTTATGCTTTCCTTTTTGTGCCATTGAAAATAAAATTATGTTTCCTACTTTAATTTTCCCTAATGTCTGAGATTTAAATACTGAAAATAATCCTCACCAGTTGAAAGTAGAAATAGTTAATCTTATTTAATGCTAACTTGACACTTGCATAATTTAGCTTTCTGTCAAGAATGTATTTGCTTTATTTAGTTTGAAGGAAATATATATGAAGAAGGTAATCTTTGCAGTGTTGTTGGGCTATGAAGAACACCAGATTTGCTGAAAGACTTATTCTCTGATGTGATAGCTAGGTATAAACTGAGATTGGAGGATGAAGAGAAAATAAGTAGTCATATTCAGGTTGTATTACGTTTGCATTCATTTTAAAGTTATAAGTGAGCAAAATATTTTTGCTTGTCAAGTATTTCTTCTCTAAATAGCTATTTCTTCTTAATACCTACTGTATTGGCTTCTGCAGGCATTCTGATGGTATTATTTTCCATCTCTTTTTCATCCAGGCTGACATAGATGCTATACAGAGCTGTTTGTTTTGCATCAGCAAGGATGCCTTTACCCGACAGCCATGGTTACTGCATGCATCATTAGTACATCATGTAGTGATTTTAATGTTATTTCTAAACCTCTCTCACCTGTGCCATTATTTTAATTTAGGACCAACTGTTCAGCCATATGCAGCAGTTTGTCATTCAACATCTGCAAGTTCTTACAAAATATGAATATGTCTGTATGCTTTATACCTTCAAATGTGCTATATTTGTGCTATAGTTCATTTGGGAAAGACATATCTTTTCATTTTATTAATGTCATTGGCTGAGTCTCCCATTTATTCTTTCCCTTGGAGAGCTTAATGTTGGATTAAGTTGCTTTTAAAAGTCACAGGATAAGGAAATAGATACCAGTATCACATAAGTTAGCCTCGCTTGAGCTCACAGATTTTTTTGTTTCACAAATTTTTAATCTTACACCCATTTTCCTCTAACTCGTAAGCATGCAGAATTGCAGAAATATGCTGTAAATAAAGCTGGTACTAATTTACTTAATCCTACTCTATTTTTATGGAGCCTTGGTAGCCCAGGGTTTAAGTGCTCAGCTGCTAACTATAAGGCTCTCGGTTCAAAGTCATCAACTGCTAAACAGGTTAAAGAGTTAAAGATGTGGCAGTGTGCTTCCATAAAGATTGCAACCTTGAAAACTCTATGAAACAGATTTACTCTGTGCTAGAGGATGGTTTGAGTTGGAATTGACTTGAGGGTAACAATTTTGTGTGTGTGTGTGTGTGTGACTCTATTCTTGCTGGCCTTCCTTCCTCCCTTCTAAAATTGCTCAGTAACGGGGCAGGAAATGTCTCCATAAAGAAGTGATGTTTAAGCTTAGAAACAGAAGTTCAGCAAGTGCTAGAGGAAGATTGATCTGGTGGAGGAAAGGCTTATGGGAAGACTTAAAGGCAAGATGAAGGATTTGGATACTTAATTCCTTGATTTCTGTTCCTTATGCTTTACTAAGTATAAAATGTAAAATCTTGTCTCATTAAGTGCAGCTGTTGCTGCTGTGTTTCATTGAGCTGATTCTGACTCAGTGGCCTTGTATAGGGTTTCTGAGGCTATAAATCTTTACAGGAGCAGAAACCCTCATCTTTCTTCCATGGAGTGGCTGGTAGGTTCGAACTGCTGATCTTGTATTTAGCAGCTTTACGTATAGTCCACTGCGCTGCCAGGGATCCTTCACTAAGCATAGGAGTAAAATTTGTTTTTCTTTCTTTCTTTGATAGTAACGAATTCACTGGCATCCCATGTTCAGTCCGATAAATATTGACTAAGTTTTAATCTGACTTCCATGTGACTCCACTCTAGCTGTTCTTGTTCATTAACATCTGCCAAGGTTATCCAGTCTAAAAAGTTTAAATTTGTTATTCTACTTTGGTCATAAGGATCTCTGGTGGTTTTACAGGATGAGTACTATGCTGCTAACCACAAGATCATCAGTTCAAACCTGCCATTTGCTCCTCAGAAGAAAGGTGAGGCTTTCTGATTATATAAAGATTTATAGCTTCCAAAAACCTAACGAGGGGTACTGTGAGTCAGAATTGACTTGATGGCTGTGGGTTGTTTCTTTCTATCTTTTCCTTAGAGCTACGATTATTTACTAATCTGTCAACTCCTTCATTATCTCCCACCATTATTCCCATCCTGCCTTTTTATTAATAATTTTGAATAACTGAATTGTTGTTGTTGTTGTTGTTGTTAGGTGCCATCGAGTCAGTAATGACTCATAGCAACCCTATGCATAACAATATGAAACACTGCCTGATCCTGGACCAGCCTCACAATTGTTGTCACACTTGAGCCCATTGATGCTGCCACTTTGCCAGTCCATGTCGCTGGGTTCTTCCTTTTTTTCTCTGACCCTCCACCTTACCAAACATATTCTTCTCCAGCGACTAGTCCCTCCTGACAGTATGTCTGAAATACGAGAGGCATAGTTTGGCCATCCTGGCCTCCAAGGAGCATTCTGGCAGCACTTCTCCTAACACAATATTCTCCTTCAACATCATAACTCGAAAGCATCAGTTCTTCTACAGTCTTCCTTATTCATTGTCCAGCTTTCGCATGCACATGAGGTTATTGAAAATACCATGACTTGGGTCAGGCGCACCTTAGTCCTCAAGCTGACATCTTTGCTCTTCAACACTTTAAAAAGGTCTTGTGCAGCAGATTTGCCTAATGCAATGCATTATTTAATTTCTTGACTTCTGCTTCCATCAGTGTTGATAGTTGATCCAAGAAGAGTGAAGTCCTTGACAACTTCAGTTTTTTCTCCATTGACATGAATATTGTTTATTGGTCCTAAGTGGTGAGGATTTTTGTTTTCTTTACATTGAGATGCAGTCCCTACTGAAGGCTGTGGTGTTTGATCATCATCAGTAAATATTTTAAGTCCTCTTCACGTTCAGCAAGTAAGGCTGTATCATCTGCATATCACAGGTTGTTAATGAGTCTTCCTCCAATCCTGATACCACGTTTTTGTTCAAACAACCCAGCTTCTCAGATTATTTGCTCAGCATACAGCTTGAATAAGTAGGGTGAAAGAATACAACACTGTTGCACACCTTTCTTAATTTTAAACCATAACTGAATAGTAACCTAGAAATCTAATCGCACTGCCATCAAATTGATTATGACTCATAACGACTCTCTTGTTGTTGTCAACTGCCATCAAGTCAGTTCTGATTCATAGCAACCCTGTAGTGGGTTTCCAAGGAGTGGCTGGTGGGTTTGAACTGTCAACCTTGTGGTTAGCAGCCAAGTGCTTATCCTACAGTCCCACACCAGGACTCCAACGGTTCTATAGTACAGAGTCTAACTACCCCAGGGTTTTCAAGACTGTAAATCTTTTAGAAGCAGACTGGACTGCCATGCCTTTCTCTCATTGAGCAGCTGGTGGGTTAGAGATGCCAACTTTTGTTTAACAGCTGAACACTGTAATCATTATGCCAATGAGAGTAAATTTCTAGAAAGACGCAACTTACCTAAAATAACACAAATGAGGGAGAAAATCATAACAGAGCTATAGCAGGAGAATAGATTGTATTAATAATCAATGATTTCCAACAATTAAAAAAAACCAACCCAAGACCAAATAGCTTCACTGAGGAATTTTACCGCACTACTCATGGAAGAATTGATAGCAATCCTACACAAATCTTCCAAAATACAGATGAAGAATGAATACTCCCTAACTTATTCTATGAAACTAGTATTACCTTGATAGAGACAAAGCTATGAAAATAACAAACAAGCAAACACAAAACTACACTCAATATCTCTTATTAATATACCAAGCAAAACAACAACAATGAAAAACAAAAACAAAATCCATTGTTATCAAGTTGATTTCAACTCACAGTGACCCTATAGTACAGGGTAGAACTGCTCTGTAAAATTTTCTAGACTGTAATCTTTACAGAAGCAGACTGCCACATTTTTTGTCCTGTTGTGTGGCCACTGGGTTGCAACTGGTGATCTTTCAGTTAGCAGCTAAGTTTAACCACTGTGCCAACAGGACTCCTCTTCTTGAATATAGATGAGAATATAAAATTCTCAACAAGGTTATAGCAAAGAAAATCCAAGAACATATTAAGAATATCATACCTCATGACCAAGTAGGATTTATTCCAGAAATGCAAGGATGATTCAATGTTAGAAACTCAATCAATGTAAACACAGTAATAAAACGGAGTGAAAGAACCACAGGATCTTATCAACAGACACAGAAAAATCTTTTGGTAAAATCCAACACTCTTTCCTGATAAAAAACTCTCAACAATGTATGAATAGAAGGGAAAATTTTTAACATGGTCAAGAACGTAAATGAAAAAAAAAAAAAACCCAAAAAACTACAAACATTATACTCAATGGAGAAAGACTGAGAGCTTTCCCCTACCCACCAGAAACCTCTCACATCTAGTTCTCAAAGTGCCTTGTCAAATGCACCAGATTTTAACATTTCTGTGTACTGAACCTGCCCTACAAAATTAACAGCTTCTGAATCCATCCCTTCCCTCTGGACCAGGACTTGCTTTTTGGAGGAGGCTCCTTTGAAATGAAAAGCAAAGAGAAGCATTTCCAGAAAGGAAAAGAGGGAAGTGCTTGTGTTGCCCAGATCATGTCAGTTTCACCCATTTTGGACCTAACTCCTCATGCTGGGGTGTTTGCTGAGGTGCTGAGGAGCCTGAAGTTTTAATCCATTTCCACATGGAAGGAGACATTAGAAGGCAGCAAAAGCATGCCCACCCCTAACACCATACCACCATTCTGAAGTTACTGGTTTTAGACATACATGAATATTAGACCATCTTGTTTTAAGTATTTGCTTAAATACAAAGTGATGGATCATGGGAGTCTCTTTTAAGCAGTGCTTTTAAGCAGTGTACAGAGCAGGTAACCAGCACATGTTGGTTGATCTTTTCTCTGGTTCTTACACATTATATGCATTTTACTAGGAAGAGCACTTTAAAAGAATGAATAAATGTACTATAATCTTGAGTGATTCATCACTTTAGAATTGATTATTTAGTAACAGACTCTGAAAAATGAATCTCTTAAGGTACTGCTAAAATTTCTAGTAAAAATGTTTTGATTTTACTTGTTACACAGAACATATTTATTCTTGGGACCAATTTTGGATTGTGTTGAGTATTACTTTTGTCCTGCATTATAACTTTCAGCTTGACATCAAGCACATTGGCATTAAGTTGAATAGAAATGATTTAAATTTATCGTTTACTGCTAGTGTTGAGTCTTATATCAGTCCTCGTACTGAGCTCTACATTAAGAGCTTCTTTCTATTTCTTAGTGAAAACTGAAGATGCTTGGAATCAGTTAGTCCAAGGAACTAATGGAATGTGTGAACATCAGCCCCCATACCCTGAGACCAGAAGAACTAGATGATGCCTGGCTACCACTACCCCCTCTTCCGAAAAGGATCACATTAGAAGGTCCTGGATAGAGTAGGAGAAAATATAGGGCAATACTCAAAATTATGAAAAAGACCAGGCTTACTGGTCAGAAAGATACTGGAGGAACCTGAGCCTATGGCCTTCAGTCACTCTTCAGGTGGAATTGAACTTAGCCTTGTGGCTCATTCTATAATCAAGCAGTTGATAGGTGTATATTGGGCACAACACCACTAGTAAAGGTGGCTCACCATGGAATGGTCAACCATTCAAGATTAAAAGGGTAGCATTTACCCTTCAGGACAGTGTTCTGAAAGGTTAGGAAGGAGGGTGGAATGTAAACAAGAATCTTAGGGAGGAATTGGAATAACTGATATTACCTGGAAGGTATTTCAATCATTGAAAAGAAGTGTATGATGTATTGAATGTCAAACTTATCTGTTCTGTAAAACTTTATTTTGTTCACAATAAGAAATAAAAAGTATAGAGCTAAAATAATACCTTAAGTGAAAATTAGGAAAAATAAATATAAATTAATATCGGATACACACTTTTTCTATCAGCATTATGGTGAATAATTCATGTGAAAAAATTTAAATTTTTCTTCATAACTAAGCATTCCTTTTCTTTAATAATGAGTTTTTCAGAAGCTACTTTATTACAGACTGCATTATCCTTCTTCATTCCCTTGCACTGAATCTGACACAGCCCCGATCACTGTAGGGTTTGCATTGTCATGGTGAGGGGAACTGGAACATGTTGATGTTCCAGATAGATGGAACTTTCTAGTTGATATTCTTGTATAGATAAAATGTTAGTTTGAATTTGTTTTTACAAAATTGATTTTTACCCAATTGTTTATTGTGGAATTATCTTGATTGCAGAGAACTAATAACACTGGTATGGAGTGGTAGGGTGAGCACTGGATTGCAAACCAATGGTTGGCAGATCACACGCACCAGTCACTCCTTGAAAACTCTGTGCAAGGTCGCTATGAGTCAGAATCGACTTGATGGCACTAAACAACAACGAAAAATATTGCTGATGTTGTAAAGAGAAAAAAATTATTCTTGCTTCATCAACTTCTAATTTTTTATGTATTTTGTGCCTGTTAATAAAAATGCTATAAACATTCACTGAAAATTTCATGGAATGTACATGGAATATACGAAGTATGAATTTGGGAAAATTGGAAGTTGTCAAAAATGAGATGGAATGCATAAACATCAATGTCTTAGGCACTAGTGAGCTGAAATGGACTGGTATTGGCCATTTTGAATCTGACAACCACATGGTTTACTATGCTGGGAATGACAATTTGAAGAGGAATGGTGTTGCATTCATCGTCAAAAAGAACATATCCAGATCAGTCATGAGATACAACACTGTCTGTGATAGGATAATATCCATGAGCCTATAGGGAAGCCCAGTTAATACGACTATTATTCAAATGTATGCACAACCACTAAAGCCAGTGAGGATGAAATAGAAGAATTCTACCAACTTCTTCAATCTGAAATTGATCAAACATTTAATCAAGATGTATTGATCATTATTGGTGATTGGAATGCAAAGATTGAGAGCAAAGAGGAAGGATCAGTGGTTGGAAAATATGGCCTTGGTGATAGAAATGTGCTGGAGAACACATGATAAAATTCTGCAAAACCAATGATTTGTTCAATTCAAATACCTTATTTATTTTCTTTCTTTATTTTTTTAATTTAAGGTTTTTATTGTGGATTGAGTGAAAGTTTACAGGGCACAACATCAGTTTCACATTCAACCATTCATATAATTTATTTCATTAAATTGATTATAATCCCCTCCATATACCATCAGTTAAAAGTATTTCTCTCTATCCACTTTAGCTTTTCAAAAAACACACAAACAAAAAAACCCACTCAGGCATATATAATAATTTACATCTCCAAAGGGCACATTCTGCAAGTCTGCTCTTGGCTACCAGTTCTTAGTCTTTCTCTTCTTAGTTGATGAAGCTAGAGTCCTCAGCCACTCTCCCTCTCTATGCCCCCATCTCTGCCTCCATCTCTGGTGCTGCTGCTTCTCTGGATAAGGTCCTGCACTCTGTTTGTGCGCTTCTCTCTTGATGATCCTAGGGTCCTTTGTTTCTGGACTGTAAGATTAACCACTCCCCTTTTGTTGTTACAAAACTTCTACCTTTACAAGTGTAACAGTCACGATTAGTCATGATAACAGTTATCCACTAATGAATCTTACGAATCTTATCCCCATCTCCTTTCTCCAGACCCATCTAGACAAGATGATAGCTATTCAGTGGGGACTCTTTCTTTCCCCCCACCCTCTTAAACTAAGCTCCCTCTTGAAACTTGTTCTGGGACCAGCCCCTGAGCCTGCTTGGTCGGGTATTTTGTGTTGTTGCTGGGGGAGCTCCTTTACTGCACGTCCATCCGATCCGCCATCTTATTTGTTCTCTCTCAAATACCTTCTTTAGACAGCATAAGAGATGCATATATACATGGACCTCACCAGATGGAATACATAGAAATCAAATTGACTACATCTGTGGAAAGAGATGATGGAAAAGCTCCATATCATCAGTGCAAACAAGACCAGGGGCAGATTGTGGAACAGACCATCAATTACTCATAAGCAAATTTAAATGAAGCTGAAGAAAATGAAAACAAGTCCATGGGAGCCAAAATACATATAAAGGAATATTTAGAAGGTTGGAAGGCTCACAGCTGGGGGAATTTGTGGCAGGAGCAATAAATCTATTGCTTTCTAGTCCAGGACGCTTGGCTGCTCCAGGAGCCGCCATCTTGGGTGAAACCAAGCAGGGGAAGGATCAGAGCGGCCACAGACACGCCTAGCAGAACCACAGAGATAAAGGTGTGGACATTCCTTTCTTTTGGTATCTGTTCATTGGACCCTTGCTATCTGCGCACCTCCATTCTGGTGACTATAGGGGTGCCTGAGCTAGTGGGCACCCCAGCCCCACCCTCGGAGGGTTCTACTATGCATGCGCACAGATCTCCTCAAAATTAAAGAGACAGTTTCAATTAAAACCAAATGGCCACAGCCGGCCCTGAACTGTTTCCAACTAGAAAAAAGGCCTGAACGGGGATTGTGGAGCTGGACAAACAGACAAAAGAGGAAACTTTATTCACATGGGTATCAAAAATACTGTCTGATGATTTTCACATTCCGTTGGGCTACCTCTCTTTGGAATGGGCACAAATATGGATTTCTTCCAATCAGTCATCCAGATAGTTGTCTTCCAAATTTCTTGGCAGAGATGAGTGAGTGCCTCCTGTGCTGCCTCACTTTCTTGAAAGATTTCAATTTTTATTCCATCAGTTCCTGGTGCTTTGTTCTTTGCCAATTCCTTCAATGCACCTTGGACTTCCTCCTTCAGTATCATTGGCTCTTGATCATTGCTACCTCTTGAAATGGTTGAACATTAACCATTTTCATTTGGTACAATGACTCTGTGTATTCCTTCCATCTTCTCGTGATGCTTTCTACATCATTCAATAAATTGCCCAGACAATGCTTCAGAAATGAATGTCGAGGCTTAATTTTTTTTCTTCAGCTCCCCCAGCTTGAGAAATGCTGAACGTGTTCTTCCTTTTTTTGGATTTCTAACTGCAGATCTTTGCACATTTTGTTGTAGTATATGTAGGTTCTCTTATAGGTTCTATTAATTAAATAATTATAAGAAAATGAAAAAATACACTTTGGTGTACTGAAATTAGAACAGTTATTTGTTGTTATTTACTTATTACAAAAGCTTTTGATTAGAAATCCTTTCTTTACTGAAGTGTTAAGTGCATGTATGTTAGACCAAGTAGCTTTTGGGGGGTTTTAATTTATCTTTTAGGATCTCAAGATTTTAGTTATTTAGGTTGGATGAATTGTGATATCCTCTCGTTATTGCTCCATGTATGACTTTCCTTTATTTAGTACTTTTAAGACTCACACACTTAAACTTGGCATCTAAGACAAAAACTAGGTAGGATCTTGGTAATAATCTATATCTAACCAAACAATTCCCTTCATCTTTATGGTCCCAGGTAAACATTATCCTGAATCCAGTATTTTCCAGTCTTTTGCTGTCTATCTGTATATGAATATATATATATACGTAATGTTGCCTTGATTCTGAATCATATAGTGATCCTATATGGGGTTTCCAAGGAGTTGCTGGTGGATTTGAGTCACCATTCTTATAGTTAGCAGTCCAGTGCTTATTGTACATACATATATTGTTGTTTTTGTTGTTAAATGTTGTCCAGTTGGTTCCAACTAGTAGCAACACTGTATAGGGTTTCCGAAATGTGGCTGATGGGTTTGAACTGTCAATCTTATGGTTCAAATCAACCTTGTAGCTCAGTTCATCATACTGTTGTTGTTAAGTGCCATTGAGTCGATTCGGACCTATGGCGACCCTGTGTAGTATTTCCGAGGAGCAGCTGGTGAGCTTGAACTGCTGACCTTGCAGTTCAGATGACTTTGTAGTCTGGTGCATTAACCCATAGCACCACACCAGGACTCCATACTGCAGTGCTATATATGTATATATTGTTATTGTTGTTAAGTGCCATCGAGACAATTCCAACCCATAGCAACCCTGTCTATGGATTCCGAGGAGTCACTGGTGAGTTTGAACCACTGACCTTATGGTTCAAACTGACTTTGCAGTCCAGTGCATTAACCCACAGTGCCACATAGGACTCTACGTATTTTAATTCGAATTTTAGATGCACACATACACATACTTAAATATTGAAGTACTTGCCTTTTTCCAATAGGTTTTGGATATTGTAAGAACAAGTATTCGTACAGTTCTTCCACGCATTTGGAAGGTACCTGATGTTGATGAATTAAATTTATACCGGATTTTCAATCGAGTTTTTAATCGCTTACTATGGAGTCATGGCCAAGGACTATGGAACTGTTTCTGTGATTCAGGGTAAGTTCTAGTACATCTTTTATATTTTAATAGTAGTTTTTAATGTAGTTTTTAATATTTTACTATTTACTTACAGAGATAGCCCAATAAAATCATTGAATTTCCTTAATGCTCTTTTAAAACATGGATATTTTACTGCATGTAATTTTAGTACTTAACTATAATTTATAGCAATTAAGCTAATTTAGATGAGAAGATGAATATGAACACACCACCACCTAACTAATTTGAATTCAGCAGAGAGACGGTAGTCTTAATTAATAATATATCTTAATTACAAACTCATATCCTTAGGATCTTTTACTGTTGCTTTCATGTAGCAGACTTCCAAAATTATGGCTATTTCCTTGCTTCTCTCTCAAATTCTAATCTTCCTAAAGCTGTTCTGACACATTGACATTTTAGCCTCAAATATCAAAGCCAACATTCCATTCCCCCTTTTATTTAGAAGTGGTTTCACTTTCTGATTCCTTAATCTTCTAATAATACAGTTTTGATAGATCAGTGGTATCTGCATCTTCCTCCGCCCTCACTGCCTTTATTCAATTACCTGCCAAATCCTGTGAATTTGTTTTCCACATTCCCAGTTTAGCTACTGTGGCTTGTTATCCATTCATTGTTTCAACAATGACCAAGTGTGGCACTGTAGAATAAGCATTGTAGGCTAAGCTATCCGAAAGGTTGGTGGTTTAAGCCCACCAGATACTCCTCAGAAAGTATACAGGCTACTGTGAGTTGAAACTGACTTGACAGCACTTAGCAACAACATATGCTATGTTGGACACATTTGGAGACATAAAGATGAATCTGACACTGATCTTGCCTTTAAGAACTTAACAATGATAATAGTTTATTATTTCCCACTTACTTTGTGCCCGGCATTGTTCTAAGCACTTTATATGTATAAAGTAATTAATTTAATTCTCATGCCAACACTTTGAGGCAGGTTCTATTGTCATCTCCTTTTTAACTATAGGGAAACTGAGACACAGTTTCCTTACCAAGAATCTAGTGAAACTGTGGTTTGAAATTAAGTAACCTGGCCCTAGAATTGATGCTCTAACCAGTGAGCTCTGCTGTGTCTAGTAGACAAAATAAAGTCTATAAAAATATAGTCACTATATAAGAGATTTGGGGATTTCAGACAAGAGGAGCCTTTTCAGCAGGACCAAACTGAAATTTAATATACAAAGGGTTTTAAAAAGTCCTTGAGAAATGGAATTAAAAGTTAATGGAATTTTTATACAAACTGTTTGAAATTCCATCCTGTTTCTAGTTATTTTTGCCCTTTTTTGTGTTCTGTATCCATCTTACTGTCAAAGCCTTTTCATAAAATCTGTTGAGAGTCCCCTTGTTGTTGTTATGTGCCGTGGAGTCCGTTCTGACTCATAGTGACCCTGTACAGGGCTTCCGAGGCTATAAATCTTTATGGGAGCAGAAAACCTCATCTTTCTCTCACGGAACAGCTGGTAGTTTCAAGAGTCCCCTTATTTACCATCAATGTTTAAACTTCTTTCTTATCTCGAGATATACGACTCTAATCTGATGATTCTTTCTTATTTCTCTAGTCTTCTCCCTCATTACTCTTCTTGAACTCTCCAGAAAACAAACTCATCATTTCCCAAATATCTTAAAAGTGTGTCCTTTTTTCCCTCTGAGCTCTAATGCCATTGAATATCTGATTATGTTGTATTCCACAGCCCTGTCCCTTGAAAATTTTGTGTATTATTTCAATCCTATAAAGACAAAGACTATTCATCTCTTCTATAAACCATAACAAAGACTATTCTAGTGTGAAATGATATCTGAATTTCTTTTAATTAAACATTTCAGTCATTTGGTATTGAATCATTCATACCATTTGTGAACTCATTCTTACCACTTTTTTTTTCTTTCTTTCAATCTGAGGGACTCAGCTTCTGTCATATCATTTGTTGTTGTCAGATGCCATCGAGTCGGAACCGACTCATAGCGACCCCATGCACAGCAGAACGAAACAATGTCTGATCCTGGGCCAACCTCACTACTGCTGCCACACTTGAGTCCATCAATGATGCCACCTGGCTAATCCATCTCATTGGGGGTCTTCCTCTTTTTCTCTGACCCTCCACCTTACCCAGCATGACAGCCTTCTCCAGAAACTGTTCCTTTCAGACAATATTTCCGAAGTATGAGAGACAAAGTTTAGCCATCTTGGCCTCCAAGGAGCACTCTGGCTGTACTTCTTCCAAAACAGATCTATTGTTTCTTTTGGCAGGCCACGGCACTTTTAGTATTCTCCTCCAACACCACAACTTGATGGCATCAATTTTTCCACGATCTTCCTTATTCACTGTCCAGCTTTCGCATCCATATGAGGTTATTGAAAATACCATGGCCTGGGTCAGGCGCACCTTAGTCCTCAAGCTGACATCTCTGCTCTTCAATACTTTAAAAAGTTCCAGTGCAGCAGATAGTGTTCACTATTATTTATAGAGTTTTCAGTGGCTAACCACTCAGAAGTGGTCTGCCTCTACTTCTTGCTAGTTTGTTTTTGTCTGGAAATTCTATTGACACTTCTCCACCATGGGTGATCCTGCTATTTAAAATACCAATCACACAGCTTCCAGCATTACAACAGAAACACCACCATAGAATGACAAACTACAGATGAGTAGTAGCTTCTCAGCATACAAACTGAATAAGTATGGTGAAAGGATACAATCCATATGTATCCTCTTGTTCTTTTTATTATTATTGTTATGGTGACTTGAGTGATAGTTTACATGAGTGAGCCTTAGCTTTACATTCATCCTATCATATTTCGTTTCATTGCAATGACTACAATTCCCTCCATGCGTCATCATTCAACAGCATTTGCTTCCAATCCCTCTGTTTTTTGATGTACAACGAAGCACTGAGAAATATATAACCATTCAGACAACCAAAGGGCATACCCTGCACACCAATCCCCCTGGCCACCAGCATACAGCCCCACCCCCTCCCAGAGTCTAAACTCCCCAGCCACTCCGTCTCTCCAGGTCATTGTCTCTGCCTCCATCTCTGGCATCGCTGCTTCTCTGGATAGGGTCCCTCACTCAGCTTTTCTCCCTTGATGGTCCCAAGGTCCTCCGCTCCTGGACTGCAAGATCAGCCACTCCCCTCTTTTTGTTACAAAATGTCTACCTTTACATTTGCAACATTCACAGTCCATCTTGATAGCAATTATTCACTATTGGACCATAAGAGTCCTATCCCCATCTCCTTTCACCAGTCCCGTCCTGACAGGTTGGAAACCACTCAGTGGAGATTCTACCTTCTCTCACCATCTTAAAAAAAAAAAAAAAAATGCAACTTCCATTAACTTATAGGGAGAATTATCAAGGCCCTCTGGGCTGTTATGTAATCTGAGAATAATCTTGGCCATAAATTATTTCTGCAGACATTTAAGAGAACCATTTGAACTGTACTCCAAGGCCTCTTACTTGATGGCTGTTTGTAAAAGTTATCCTACTCTGAACTCAAAATTGGAATGTTATTTTGGTTTCTTGATCCACTGGTTTGAATACTATATCTGACTCCCAGCTATTCTCTACCATGGAGGTAGTTTACTATTGAAATTAGTGCACTTGGCTTTGACTCTAGGTTAATTTCTTTTGTCAGACCCTAAAGATACCCTTAAAGTGGCATTTCCTTGCCCCTGCCTTCCTCTTCTTTGAAATTGTTTCTTGGCCTGTGTTCGGTACAATAAGCACACCCTGACTCATGTTCTGGTGGGTTTTAAGTGCTATCAAGCTGGTGGTGAGTTCGAACTGTGGACCATGTGGTTCAAACCGACCTCCAGGTCAGTGCTTATCATACAGTACCATACCACTCTGTATAGGATTTCTGAGGCTGTAAATCTTAATGAGAGCTGATAGCCTTATCTCTCCTATGGAGTGGTGCATAGGTTTGAACCACTGACCCTATGGTTAGCAGCACAATACTCACAAATTTATCTGGTGTTATCTGTTACTACTGGTAATGTTTGCAGTTGGAGTCCACGGGTGGCACAAATGGGTAAGCACTCTGCTATTTAGCTGAAAAGTTGGCAGTTTGAACCCACACAGAGGCACCTCGGAAGACAGACCTAGAAAACTGCATCAGAAAGGGCACA
>NW_006408520.1:35025322-35027522 GCF_000296735.1 Chrysochloris asiatica
TTCCTGGAATGTAAGATTAACTACTCCCCTCTTTTTGTTACACAGCTTCTACCTTTACAGTTGTGACAATCACAATTAGTCATGATAACAATTACTCACTGTTGAATCAAATGAATCCTATCCCCATCTCCTTTCACCAAACCCATCTACACAAGATGGAAATTATTCAGTGGGGGAATCTACCTTCCCCTGCACACTCTGAAACTAAACTCCCTCTTGAAAACTTGTAAGCCAGCCACTTTGTACCTTTATAGATCCCCTTCCCTACATTTTGGTTAGCCAATGTCTGAGTTGCCCATCCCTATCAATCCTGTGGACAGAAGGGGTAAGTTTCATCCTTAATGTGAAGACTCCTTTATTCTCAGGTGCTATTTTGAGATACTACACCCATAAGTATAGGTCAAGTTCATCAAATTGTAACAAATTACACTTGCTTCTTTTATCACATTTCTTTATCTTCCTCTAGTTGATTGCTTATCATCAAGCCATCAAAGCTAGATCAAATGGATAATATCTGCATTTTTGGGCATTCTTGTGCATCTCTCCTCACTTCGTATCAGCTATACGCTTCACTCTCAGCCACCTCCGTGGCTAGGTCAGCATCCATGGACTCAGTAGTCCCTAAGTCCCACCACACTTTGGACCAATCAGTCTTTCTTTCGTCTTCCCTTTCTCATTTCAAGGTCGATAGGAGTTTATTGAACATGGTTAAAGTCGGCCTTTCCCCCACTTCCACTCACAAAGTAGATCAATACAGTCACCAGCATGCTTACATGCTTGCTCATCTGTTCCCTTTGAATTTCACTCTTAGAAGAGGGTTTGTCCTGAAGGGACTTGATTACTTGCCTTTAATGACTCCTCAGTGACCAGCTTGCTTGTTCATGTCATAGCCAAAGAGACTGCTATTTCTGTTTTGGATTTTTCTTGTTGATCGTTCTTTCAAGAAGTGTCTTCTGTTCTTCTGTCTGTTCCAGGCTGGTCTGCTTGTCCTTTCTAATGGGAATGTCCCACCTCATAAGGTTCTAGATGGGGCTCAGGATTCTACCTTAGATCCTATCCACTACAAAGATTCCTCAAGAAGCCTATTTCACTGGGCAAGTTCTGGAACCCCTTTTAGATATTCCAATCAGTTATAGGCTGAGGATAAGCTAACAAGCTTTCTGTAATCATGCTTCCCGATTATCCTTTATATTCCAACAAGCTATTTATCTCAGTTCTACGACAATGATTGTAACACAGGATGCAGCTGTCTTTCAGAGTTAGGTGTAAAATTCTGGAAAAGTAGAATTCATATAACTCTGGGCCACCTTGATTCCTGCCTCTGTCTCTCAACTGTCTCAATAACAAATAAACAACAACAACAACAACAAAAAATATAATTTCAGAAGCATCAGTGATAACAAAGATCTTTGTTATTTTTTAAGATAACAAAGATCTTTGTGGTAGATTTTTTTAAAGAATTGGCATAGCCATTCTACTAATGGATAAAACAGAAAACAATGTTTTCCTCTCTCTTCCTGTCCTAAGTTGTTGAAATGCATAGTCAGTGATCTTTTTATCATACAGGTACTGAAAGTGTTGTCAGGCTCTGAATTTGAAATGTGTTTATCTTCAGGAGAATGTTGTTGTTGTTAGGTGCCATCAAGTAGGTACTGACTCATAGCAACCCAGTGCACAACAGAATGAAACACTGCCTGATCCTGAGACAACTTCACAATTGTTGCCATGCTTGAGCCCAGTGATGCTGCCACTTAGTGAATCCATATCGCTGGGGATCTTTCTCTTTTTCGCTGACCCTCCACCTTACCAAATATGATACCCTTGTTCAGCAACTGGTCCCTCCTGACAATATGTCCCTGATAGTATGAGAGACGAAGTTTGGCCATCCTGGCCTCCAAGAAACACTCTGGCTGCACTTGTTTCCATACAGATCTGTTTATTCTTTTGACAACCCATGGCACTTTCAATATTCTCCTTCACTACCATAACTCAAAAGCATCATTTCTTCTCTAGTCTTCCTTATTCACTGTCCAGCTTTTGAATCCATATGAGGTTATTGAAAATACCATGGCTTGGGTCAGGCACACCTTAGTCTTCAAGCTGACATCTTTGCTCTTCAACACTTTAAAAAGGTCTTGTGCAACATCAGATTTGCCTAATGCAATACGTTGTTTGATTTCTTGACTGCTGCTTCAGTGAG
>NW_006408520.1:35028484-35031096 GCF_000296735.1 Chrysochloris asiatica
AATGGTTGAACATCAACCATTTCCTTTTGCTACAGTGACTTTTATATTCCTTTCATCTTCTCTTGATGCTTTCTGCATCATTCAATAATTTTCCCAAAGAATCCTTCAGTAACAAAAGTTGAGGCTTGAATTTTTTCTTCAGTTTTCCCAGCTTGAGACATGCTGAGCATGTTCTTCCTTTTTGGTTTTCTGATTCCAGATCTTTGCACATTTTGTTGTAAGATTTGACTTTATCTTCTTGAGTTGACCTTTATAATGTTCTGTTCAGCTCTTGTACCTTCTCATTTCTTCCATTTGCTTTAGCATCTCTATGCTGGAAAACAATTTTCAGTGTGTATTCTGACATCCATTTTGTCCTTTTCCTTCTTTCTCGTCTTCTTAATGAGAGTTTTTGCTTTCTTCCTGTATGATGTTCTTGATGTCATCCTACAACTCTTCTGGTCTTCAGTCTTTAGTGTTTAATGTATCAAATCTGTTTTTTGGATGATCTCTAAATTCAGCTGGGATATATTCAAATCATATTTTGGCTATTTTGGACTTGTTTTCATTTTCTTCTGCTTCAGTTTGAATTTCCATATGAGCAACTGATGGTCTGTTCCACACTCTGCCCCTGGCCTTGTTTTGACTGATGATATGGACTTTTCAGTCGTCTCTTTCTGCAGATGTGGTCAATTTGGTTTCTATACATTCCATCTGTCGAGGTCCATGTGTATGTATAATCTTCTTTTATGCTGTCTAAAGAAGGTATTTTAAATGAACAAATAATTGGTTTTGCAGAATTCTATCATGCCATCTCCAGCATCACATCAATAATCTAGGCCATATTTTCCAGCTACTGATCCTTCCTCTTTGTTCCCAACCCTTGCATTCAGGGTAATCGCTATCGGAATTTTTAGGAATGAAATTATCCACTTTATTTCTTTGGGATGGGAGATGTATAGCATGCTGTGGGGCCTGAACTATATCTGGAGGGCTCAGGAAAGGTGGCTACGGGGAAATAACATTTCAGTTGAGACTTGAAGGAGGAATAGGAGCTTGCCATATAAAGTAAAGGGAATGGTGTTATGAGGGGAAAGGAATGCCTAGTTTGGAATCATCTCTTTAATAGAAACCCTTATGTGAAACCCCAGAGAAGACAAAGTATTTTTATGTGTAACTAAGTTATATAAAAGCTTTTCTTTTAGAATCTTAGGGAAACAAGAAACTTGAAGAAGCATGCTAAGGCAGCAGTCTGCTTCTAGGCTGAATTTTATCTACTTGAAAGTGTATGCGAAACATATATGGACTGCTTCAAATGAGATAAATCTCAGTGTTCTTATATAACCTTCAATTTAGTGTGTTGTCATTAGTACTATTTAGCTCATTAATCTTTCTGTTATTAATTATCCATTTGTTTTATTGTCCAGATTTTTTTTTAACCCTAATTCCTCCTTTCTGCTACTTTACTTTAGACCATTCAGTCATCTGTTAGGTCTCTAGCAGAGAAGGGAAAGGGAATGATTTCTTTTTTCTCTTTAGGGAACTGCTTTATTAAGTGTTTAGATGGAAAGTAGGTAAGAAATACTAGATTATTGGATGATATTTGGGTTTTCCAGACTCAAGGTTTAATTAATAACTCTGTTTTGCAGTCAGAGGTATTCATTATTCTACATCTTATCATTATATTACTAAAAATGTCATTTAAGGTCATTTCCTTTTCATAGTTCTCAGAATATTTAGAATTCATAGTTTTTGGCTCTATTTCTTTAGATTTTAAATTCAGAAAGCAAGCAGGTAAGAATCTAGGATCTCTGCTAAGGGCACTAGTATTTTAAACTATTTCTATATCCCTTTTCTTGTTTTGTTTTTTTCCTATTGTGTGTTTTCATTATTAAAATTTAAGAGATTGTAGTATGACAGAGGTGTTTCCAATCTACTGAGCTATTTTAGGTGGCAGTTAAGAAGTGGGGGACAGCCTAAATGCCTTCACTTTGAAGGGCAGGTTTCCTTTGTGTAGAGACTAGTGTCACTGGCTTAACACCAAACAGAGCAGTAGCAGCTCCTTTCTTTTTTTTCCCTTCTTTTTCTTTTTCTTTTATATGAAACATTTTGAAATATTGACACTTAAATGTGAATTAAGAGTAGAATTTGGTCTTTGCCAAAATTATATATATGATCTTGATTGATTTTAAATATTGAGGGAAGAATGAGAAGTCTAAACTGGTGACATGATAATTCACATAATATAAAGAAAGTTACATCAAATTGGGTGTTGTAGGAAAGGAATCTTTCATCTACTTTATTTGTTAATATCCTATAGCTTCTCCACAGATTAAATAAAGATTTCATTGACCTGATAGTAGGGTCTAATCAAATGACAACAAAATGTCAAAATCTAAGAAAGAATATATCCAGACAGAGGGGGATGAAGGTAGGTTTTTGTAGACACACTTAGAATCTTATTTGGAGAGTTGAGGAAAAGTGCTAGGCAAAGTCAGATAATATTTTTTTGTGTGTATCTATATTTATATGATTTTTTTCTTCTGGGCCCAGACATCTAGGGTCTGCTAGAATAATTATTTATATGCATACTCTATTTTATTCAATATTTTTTGTGATCAAATTAGGTATAT
>NW_006408520.1:35031355-35072921 GCF_000296735.1 Chrysochloris asiatica
TGATGATAATTTGAATTTTTTATTTTTAAAGTTAACTAGCATATTACTATTTCTTAATAAAACATTTACTCTTTTGCTAATAACAAAAACATTATACTATTTAGACCAGAACTTTTAGGAACATAGGAGAAGGTTTCTTTCTGTCTACTCATTTGCTATTATTCCCTTTAGGAAAACTTGTCATTAACTGATTGCATGCTCTCTTTTTAGAACCATATTTCCCTCAAAAGGATAAATAGCATTTTTTTTTCTATGAAACAAACAAACAAATAAAAAACCTTTCTGAGTTTCTAAAGCATTTACAGAAATTCCAAAGATCTCAAATATCCACAGAAGGCTGAAACTTGAGTCTGAATTTCCCATTGGGAAGTATATTTCTTCAGGCAAATATTTCCTTAATGTTTTTTTCTTTCCCAAATCTACTCTTTTTTCCTCTGATGGTTAAGTGAATTGGTGTATATAAAATGAGACGTAAACCATCACCAAGTCTCAAACCAAACTTTCCCCTTGAGGTTTAAAAGGAACTTCATTCACACTAAGGAAAAAAGTCTGTCTGTCTCTCTTTCTAATGCGGAAAGTGAAGGTGATGTGCTGTTCCTGATTTGGTCCATTATTGTAAGTTTGCTTTTGTTAAAAAAAAAAAAAAAATGTGTGTATGTATACATTCAAACCCACCCCTTTTTCTATATCTATATCTGTATCGATATCTATTATCTATATCTATCTATATACTTTTGGTTTCCAGTAGAGCAATGCTTGCTGAGATAATTTGACTTCTGGAGTACAAAATCTGTACTTTAGAGGTATCACAGCCATAATGACATCTGAGAGTGGTGTGAAATGGATGGTCAAAATTAAGAGGTAACCTAAATTCCTCTAATCCAGAGAAGTCACAGAATAAGTTGTCACAACTTTTTAATTCTTTGGCATGATCATTACTGATACATAGGTAAATTTGCCTTCCTCAAAACCCCAAATTCTTATACAACTTTTGAGAAATGACCTAGATCTTGCAAATACATTACAGAGTGGTGGTAGTGGTGGTGGGTGGTGGTAGTGTGCTATCGAGTTATTTCTGACTCATAGCGACCCTGTAAATCTTTACAGGAGCAGAATGCCTCATCTTTCTCCTGTGAAGCAGCTAGTAGGTTTGAATTGCTGACCCTGCAGTTGGAAGCCCAACTTGTAATCCACTACTTCTTTCAATATAGTTGTTGTTGTTAAGTGCCTTTGATAGGTTCTGACTCATAGTGACCCGGTAGAGTAACTTAATTTTCTAGGATGTGTTTAGAATCCATCTTTAGCTATTCACAGTTGGAAGCATTAAAAACTTGAAATCCATGTAATACATGAATTAGATGTAGTTTTTATTATAAATCTTAATTTTCTAATTTGCATTCATTATGTAATGAATCTCTCAACCATTTGTAGTTACTTCAAACACATCCCCTTATTGGTTTGTTTTTAGGTAAGTGATACAGTCGGTTGTCATTTTTAACATCAAATATGAGGTCATGTCTGTTTCCATGCCAACAGATCCTCTTGGGAGAGTATATTCAGTAAAAGCCCGGAGGTGTTGTCTCCTTTGCAGCTCCAATGTTGCCAGCGCCTGGTTGAGCTTTGCAAACAGTGCCTACTAGTGGTTTACAAATATGCAACTGATACAAGAGGATCACTCTCAGGCATGGGTCCTGATTGGGGTAACTCCAGGTATTTGTTTATATTTCCTAACCACGCTAAGTCTTATATAAAGTAATGCCACAATGCAGTTTGAAATGGAGAGTTTCTTTTTGCATACATGAGTAGAAGAAATATTAAAGACTGAAAATTCATACATACCATTATCTACAAAATATTTTTAATTATCACAGTCTTAAGTTTAAAAATCTGAGCAAGGTTAATAATCACAAACCTAATGGTGATAGAAATAAAAATAATCGACATGAAAATGAGATTATTTTGCTTATATGCATTTGCTTTCAAAAAGTTGAGAAAGAACCAAATAAAAAGCAAACCTACTCCTGCTGAGCCAATTTTGACTCATAATGGACCACCCTATAGGAGAGAATGGAACTGCTCCATACCCTCCCCAAGGCTGTAAAATCTTTACAGAAGCAGAAGGCCACATCTTTGTCTCATGTAGCAGTTGGTGAGTTCCAAACACTGATCTTTTTGGTTTGTAACCAAACATTTTACCCATGGTTCACTAGGGCTCCTCAGCCAAGTGAGATCATCAAAACTGTGTTAAGTTTAACTCTCCCCCCCACCCCCCCAATGAGAGTGTCTAAACATTTATCCTTGAACTTATTATAGTTGGGGAAATGCTGTATTTTTTTATTCTTCAGTGCCTTTACACACTGTCCTCACTGCTAAACAAATGTGTAAAAGCAGCGACTTTGGTTATGTTCCATTTAAAATTCAGTTTTATAAATGAAGCTGAGTTAAAATAGTTAGTTTTCAAAAAGTATGAAAAGCAATATTGCTTCTAAGTTGAAAAACACACAAAGTATATTTTAGAAAAAGAAGTATATTTTAACCTTTTTCAAGGCAAGTGTAGTTAGTGTCTTAGAACTAAGGATTGAATTTATGACTTTTGTAGTTAGTGTAAGTTGGAGTACTACTCCAAATAGAAAATAGTAAACTTTGGTTTTGAGAAAACAAATGACAGTAAAAAAAGTAGAGGATTCAACATAATAGACCATAGCTTGGAATTTCTTTTTTGAAACAACTAGAAATTGATCTATTTAAAAGAACTCAGGCAATAGAGTAAAAGTTGTTGTTAGGTGCCATTGAGTTAGTACTGACTCAGCGACCCCATGTACAACAGAACAAAACACTGCCTGGTCCTGGGCCAACCTCACTATTGTTGCCACGCTTGAGCCCATTGATGCTGCCACTTTGCCAATCCATCTTGCTGGGGGTCTTCCTCTTTTTCCCTGACCCTCCACTCTACCAAACATGATATTCTTCTCCAGCGACTGGTCCCTCCTGACAATATGTCCGAAGTACGAGAGACAAAGTTTGGCCATCCTGACCTCCAAGGAACGCTCTGGCTGCACTTCTTCCAACACAGATAAGACTGTTTGTTCTTTTGGCATCCCATGGCACTTTCAATATTCTTCTCCAACACCATAACTCAAAAGCATCAATTCTTCTATGGTCTTCCTTATTCAATGTCCAGCTTTCACATGCATATGAGGTTATTGAAATACCATGGCTTGGGTTAGGTACAACTTAGTTCTCAAGCTGACAGAGTAAAAGTAGCGTCCTATAAAAGTGACCTCCAGCAGCAGACTGGCTCAGAATATTTTTTCACAAAAAATATTGAAATAAAATGTCACTAATTTTAAATCTCTGTTCATCTTGGATGTTGTCATTGTATGGTTGCAGGACCATTAACCTACTTAACTCTCCTCCTAGAAAAAGAACCTGATTAGTCATAACAATGATAAAGGGAGGTAGAGTTAGCCTTAACACTTAAAATATGTAAATATTAAAGTTATATTCTAAAGTTTTGATGGTTTGAGTGAATCAAATTATTGAAGTAAAACACATCACTTTGATTAATATTTACATATTACTTAAAAGAAGGCTAGCCATGAGGACATTGATTGGTTGATTATGTGCTGTGGAGTTGGTTCCAACTTATAACAACCCTGCATAGTGTCTCTGAGGCTGTAAATCTTTATAGGAGCAGAAAGTCTCATCTGCTCTGGTAGTTTCAAACGGTTGATCTTGACGTTTGCAACCCAACTTGTAGCCACTCTGCTACTTTACAACATATAAATGGAGAGCCTTGTCGTTCAAGGGAGCATGGTTAAGAAAATCCTACATTTGAAGCTTGTTGTAGTTGTTATTGTTAAGTATTGTTAAGTTCTGACTCATAGCGACCCTGTAGCAAGGTCCAAGGAGCAGCTGGTGAGTTTGAACTGCTGACCTTGTGGTTCAAACTGACCTTGCAATCCAGCACATTAGCCCACAGAGCCACACCAGGATGATTTCAGATTATGTAATGTTACTACTGAAATTCCAGGTTTTTTAGCCCAACTTCTGTGAAGGGATTGTGTAGCTTTTGTGGGTGGGCAAATAGGACTTCTTTATGGTTGCTCTGGAGGGAGAAGTTAGTTGCTCCAGGGATTTTTATTTTCTTCCCCTCTTGGAAGTCAGAAAAGATATGATTCCTAACTTCTGATAAACACCCAGTATGTGATTATACTGCAGACATCTGTCAGCTTGTCTTACTGTGGTGGCTATGCCACTGTTGTTTTGAATACCAGCAGGGTCACCCATGGTGGGCAGATTTCAGCAGTTTCCAGACTAACACAGACTAGGAAGAAGGAATAGGCACTCCACATTGGAGGGATTAGTCCTTGTCAACCTTATGAATAGCAGTGAAATATTGTTTAATATTGTAATGAAACATGAGCGTTTCAGGTTGGGAGGCACTCAAAATAATGCTTTAGGAAAAGCTGCCTCCTCAAAATAGTTCTTGTTACATACCGTTGAGTTGGTGCTGGCCAATAATGACCCCATATAGGGTTCCCAAGGAGCAGCTGGTGGGTTTGAATTGCTGACCTTGTGGTTTGCAGTCCAGTTCTGATCCTACAGTGCCCATACTAGAAGAGTTGACATTAATGATGTGGATGGAGCAAAGCTTTCATGACCTTCATTTACTGATGGGACTCAAAATGAGAAGAAACTGTTGTAAACATCCACTAATAATCAGAACATGAAATTTGTGAATCTAGAAAAATTGGAAATCATCAAAAATGAAATGGAACTCATAAAGATCAATATCCTAAGGGTTAGTGAGCTGAAATGGTCATGTATTAGATTGTGAACCTGACAATCATATGGGTTTACTATGTCAGAAATGACAAATTGAGGAGGAATGGCATTGCATTCATCTTCGAAAAGAACATTTCAAGATCGGTCTTGGAATACAATACTGTCTGTGATAGGCTAATATCTATATTCCTACAAGAAAGATCAGTTAATACAACTATTAATCAAATTTGCTCACTAACCACCAAAGCCAGTGATAATGAAATTGAATAATTCTGTCAAATTCTTCAGTCAGAAATTAATTAAACATGTAATCAAGATTCATTGATAATAACTGGTGATTGGGATGTGAACGTTGGCAAAAAAAGAGGGGTTCGGTGTTGGGAAATATGGCCCTCGTGATAGAAATTACTCTGGAGATCACAGGATAGAATTTTGCAAGACAAATAACTTATTTATTACAAGTTTCTTTTTCAACAACATGAGTGTGGACTATACATGTGGACCTTGCCAGATACATAGGAATCAAATCGACAACATCTGTGGGAAGAGATGATGGAGAAGCTCAATATCATAAACCAAAACAGGACCATAGACCAACTGTGGAACATACCACCAATTACTCATATGCAAGTTTAGGCTGAAGCTGGAGAAAAGAAAACAAGTCCATGAGAGCAAAAATATGACTTTGAGTATATTCCACCTGAATTAGTAGACCATCTCAAGAACAGATTGGATGCATTGAACACTAACAACTGAAGACCAGAGGAGTTGTGAGATGACATCAAGAACATCATGTATGAAGAAAGCATGAGGTCATTAAAAATACACAAAAAGGAGTGGATGTCAGCACTCTGCAACTTGCTTTTGAACACATAGTAGCTAAAGTGAAAGACATGATGAAGTAAAAGAGCTGACCAGAAAATTTCAAAGGATGGCTTGAGAAGAAAAAGTAAAGTATTAACAATAATATGTGCAAAAACCTGGATTTAGAAACCAAAAGGGATGAATGTGCTCAGTATTTCTCAAGCTGGAAGAACTGAAGAACAAATTCAAGCTTCCAGTTATAATATGAAAGAATTCTATGGACAAAATATTGAAAAAGCATTTAAAAAAACAAGATGGAAAGAATGCACAAAATCATTTTACCAAAAAAAAAGAAAAAAAGATCAATGTTCAATTATTTCAAGAGGTAGCATATGATCAAGAACTGATGATATTGAAGGAAGACATCCAAGCTGCACTGAAGTAACTGATAAAAAGACAAGGTGCCAAGAATTGATGGAATAAAAACAACAACAACAATGAATTGAAATGTTTCAACAATTGCTGCAGTGCTGGAATTATTCATTACTCTAGAACAAGAAATTTGGAAGACAGTTACCTGGTCAGCTGACTGGAAGAGATGCATGTCTTTGTGCCCATTTCAAAGAAAGGCATTGCAGAGAGTGTACAAATTATCAAACTACATCATTGATACCTCGTGAAAGTAAAATTTTGCTGAAAATAATTTTAAAAACCATTGAAGCAGCACATAGAGAGGGAGCTGCCTGAAATTCAAGGTGGATTCAGAAGATAACATGGAAAGAGGGATATCATTGCTGTTGTCTTCTGTACCTTGTCTGAAAGCAGAGAATACCAGAAAAATGTTTACTTGTGTTTTATCGACTATGCAAAGATGTTCAACTCTGTGGATCATAACTCTAGAACCATGTGAAGCATGGAAATTCTAGAACATTTAACTGTGCTTATAAGGACCCTGTATGTAGGCCAAGAGACAGTTGTTCAAACAACACAAGGAGATGCTGCATGGTTTAAAATCAGGAAAGGTATGTTTCAGGGTTGTATTTTTTCAACATACTTATTCTGTATGCCAAACAAATAATCTAAGTAGCTAGATTATATGAAGTAGAACATAGCATCAGGATTGGAGGAAGGTCACCTGTGTAGACAGGGCTGATATAAAAGGAGATGGGGATAAGACTTTTGTAGTTCAATAGTGAATAATTGTTATCAGGACTGACTGTGAGTGTTGGAAAGGTAAAGGTAGACATTTTGTAACAAAAGGAGGGGAGTGATTGACTTTGCAGTCCAGGAGCAGAGGTCCCTGGGAGCATCAAGGGAGAAAAGCGAAGTGTGGGACCCTACCCAGAGAAGCAGTAATGCCAGAGATGGAGGCAGAGATGATGACGTGGAGAGATGGAGTGTCTGGGGCCTCTAGACTCAGGGAGGGAGAGGGGCTGTATGCTGATGGCATAAGGGCAGGCTTGCGGGGTGTACCCTTTGGTTGTTTGATGATGCATGCAAGGGATTGTAATCATTGCAATAAAATGAAATAAGGATGAACGTAAAGCTAATGTTCTCCCATGTAAACTATCACATAATTCACAATAAAAACAAAACAAAAAAAACTTTGCTGAAAATGAAGAAGATTTGAAGTACTTGCTGATGAAGATCAAAGACTGGAGTCTTCGGTATGGATGACAAGTCAATGACAAGAAAACAAAAGCCCTCATCACTAGACTAATCAACAATAACATGATAACCAGAGAAAAGATTGAAGTTGTCAAGGATTTTCTTTTACTTGGATCCACAGTTAATGTTCATGCAGTAGTCAAGCAATCAAAAGATGTTATATTTTGATTTTTCAAAAGACCGATTTAACATGTTAAAGAGCTAAGATGCCACTTTGAGGACTAAGGTGCATCTCACTCATGCTATGGTATTTTCAGTTGCCTCATATGCATGTGAAATTGAATAAGAAAGACTGGAGACGAATTGATGCATTTGAATTGTATATTAGCAAACAATATTGAAAGTACCATGGATTACCAGAAAAACAAACAAATCTGTGCTGGAAGAAGTACAGCCAAAATGTCCCTTGTCAGTAGGGACCAGTTCCTGGAAAAGGATATCTTGCTTGGTAAAGTAGAGGGTCAATGAAAAAGAGGAAGACCCCCAATGAGATAGATTGACACAGTGACTGCACCAATGAACTGAAAATAACAATTGTGAGAGGGCTCAAGACTGGGTAATGTTTTGTTATGTTGTGCATAGGGTTGTTATAGTTGGAACCAATTTGAAGGCACCTAGCCACATGGGTGGTAGGGGTGGGAGCTGAGGTCGGTAAATACATTCTTTTTTGTCCAAGTTCTGAACCATTTCAGAAAGAAATTCAAGAGACAATTATCAAAATCTAACCTCATTACTGATAAATGCTAGCTGGAGGACATGGCATATCTGTCAGCCATGAGTTTTCCAATATTGAATTTTGGAATTAAACTTAGCCATCTAGTCAGTGGCAAGAATAGACTTACCCAGAGTTCTCAGTACCACTATGCATAAGATCTGCCTCTTTTAACACTGGCAGAAGAATGAATGGAGAATCTCTGGAGATTCAGAAAGAGAGAAGGCCTGAACTGTACATGCCCAGTTTATTTTAAACCACAAATTAGTTAACTCATTTCTGGTGAGAAGCCAAAAATTTTACGTTAGTGGAACTTCTTCTGCATAGAAATACAAGGAGGGAAGGGAAAGAAATATTTTTTCCCTAGTATCCATCACTGAAAGCCAAATGAAGACCACATTATTTAAAAATATGGACAAAGTGGCCATATCTTCTTTTCTTCATAGATAAATGAGAGAACCTATAACATTTGTCTTTATATGCAGTTAATTTAATATTTATTATTGGATCTATAAATTGAATTCCTGAAGTATAAACATAAACCAGGAAGTACATCTTTGGCTAATTTATCTGTCCAATTAAAAGAAAAGGAAATAGAGCTAACATCAGTCAGTTTTATGGAGCATATTTATCTTGGCCAAAGATCTGTGGCTATATCTTAAGAATCTGTACAGAATATATGGCATCTGACTTAGTTATCTAGTGCTGCTGTAACAGAAATACCACAAAAGCATGACTGGAACAAACAGACATTTATTCTTTCACAGTTTAGGAGACTAAAAGTTCCAATTCAGAGTGCCCAGAGCCTTGTCTCCTTCAGCATCTGCAGGGCGGGCATTCCTTGGAGATCTCCATGTGTCTTGGCATCAATTTTTCCCTGGATCCAAAAGCTTCACAGTGCAGGGACCCGGATCCAAAGGCTGCACTTCACTCCCGGCTCTTGTTTCATGGTGGCACAAGGCCCCTCTGAGCTTGCTTGCTAGTTTAGTCTCTTTTATATCTCCAAGATAAAACCTAATCCTGTGACTTTCATCTAGACTCATTGGCAACATCAAAGTGTATATTTACAACATGTAGTATAATTATTTCACATTAGGGCTAATCAATCACATCAGATCACATCATGGGGGTGGTTGCATCATATTAAGTCTTATCTTGGAGATGATTTGCTAAACCATTTTAGCTGCTAAGCCACTGAGAATCTTGGTCCAGCCAAAGTAAAGCAAAATCATAGCTGTCACAACATCCAACACACAGAAAGAGTGGTGTTCAGCCTTGCAGTCACAGGAAACTAATATTTAATAGGCACACCAAATGAAGAGTCCTTTCTCAGAGGTGAACTCATAGTAACTAATCAAAATATTAATCTGTAAACTCAGATGGCCAATTATATAGGATCGTTTAATATTGCAACTACGACATTGCATTTGTTCTTCAGTTCTTTTAGCTTGAGAAATGGCTCAACATGTTCATCCCTTTTTGGTTTTCTAACTCCAGGTTTTTGCACCTTTCATTTTTAATACTTTATCTTCTCAAGCTGTCCTTTGAAATGTTCTGTTTAGCTCTTTTACTTCATCATTTCTTCCAGTCACTTTAGCTACTGTACGTTCAAGAGCAAATTTCAGAGTGCTGACATCCACTTTGGTCTATTCTTCTTTGGAGAAATGCCCACTCAAATACTTTTCCTACTTTTTATTGGGTTGTTTATCTTTTTTGCTTAACTTTTTGTGAATTAAGTGAAGGTTTGCAGATCAGATCATGTTTTACATTCAGCAAATCATACACTTCATTTCATGTTAATGACTGCTGTACCCTCCATGTAGCACCACTTATCCTGTTCCTGTCTGTGTTTCCTGTTTCCATTCTTCCTTCTTTCCAACCCTTCCGAATTTTGCCCTTTTGTAAATACTGCCCTTTTGATCTCAAATGGTTGACATTTCTATGGTTCAACCTCACCGTCTACTCCTTTGAAATCCTGTACAGGATTGCTATGGGTCAGAACTGACTCGACAGCACTTAACAACAACAACCCTTTATCCAGTGAATTATTTTCCTTTCCTTGCCCCTATAACCATCATAGATTGTTTCTTTTCTTAACATTTTACAGCATTGGTCTAGACCATATTTGTTCTTTTGTCACTAATTTCCCTCAGCATATCATCCTCCAGTTTCATCTATGTTGTGAAGTGTTTTGCAGATTTATTGTTATTTTTCAACATTTGCTTAGTATTCCATTGTGTGTATGGACTGACATTTGTTTAGCCATTCTTCTGTTGATGGAAATTTATGCTGTTCTGTTTTTTGATATGTCTTTTGTAGACAGCACATTGAAGGATCCTGTTTTCTTTTCCATTCTGCTCTGTCTCTTGACTAGTGCATTTAATCCATTAAGGTAGAGTGTAATTATCTATAGGTGTGAATTGGTTGCTGTTATTTTCCTGTTTGCTTTTGTGTGTGTGTGGTGCTGCTGATTTCTTTGTTCCACATAATTTTCTGTGCTGAGTTCCTATTGCTTGTGGGTTTTCTTTTCATTTTTGTTGTGTTAATGTTCACTAAATCTTCCTGATTTTCTTCTTTTATATTTTGATGTGTAGGTGTATTAATTTTCAAGATAAATTACAAGCTATCCTGTAATTTATAAAAATGTGTTCCCAATTTAAAACAGTCTGTTTTATCTTGAAATCTATTTTACCTTTTTGCCATTTGGAAGTTCTGTATCTAAACTATTCCCTCTTTTTGCTTTGTAGTTGACATTATAAATTGATATCTCTTGTTCTCTATTTTCTTTCTTGTTGGTTTGTTTTACTTTAAATACTTCTACATCTCCATTGAGTTCTGAGTGGTGTTGTCATGTATGCTAATCTGTTGTTGGATCTTAATCCAAAGAACACCCTTTAGCATTTTTTGTAAAGTTGGACTGGTCATTACAAATTCCTTTAATTTCTGTTTATCAGGAAACATCCTAATTTTCCTGTCATATTGAGGGACAGCTTTGCTGGGTATATGGTTCTTGGCAATTTTTTTCTTTCAGAGTCTTTTGTATGTCATCCAATTGCCTCTTGCCTGCATGGTTTCTGCTGAGAAATCAGAACTTAATTTTATTGGTTCCCCTTTGGGGCTAACTTTTTGTTTTTCCTGAACTGCTCTTAGGGTTTTTCCTTTGTCTTTGGTTTTGGAAAGTTTGATTATATGTCTTGGTGAATTTCTTTTGAGATCTGTCCTGTCTGTGGTTCATTCATCTTCTTGTATGTTTATCTTTTCTTTTTACACGATGCTAAGCAATGGTTTCTTCCAACAACTCTTCTATCATTTTCTTTGTGTTTTTTATTGCCTCTTCTGTTCTGGAATTCCAATCAGTTGTTAAGTTATTCTCTTTGTGGTGTCCCATTAATACTTACGCTTTCTTCAGATTTTTTTTTCATTCTTTTTTGTGGTTGTTCTTTTAGTATACTAGTATTGATTTATCATCAAGCTCACTAATTTGGGCTTCCATTACTTCTGATTTGCTCTTTTGCCCTGTCAATGTACTGTCCATTTCTGAAATCTTAGAAATAATTTTCTGGATTTCTAATGGCAGGTTATATATTGCGTCAATATTTGCATTTATTTTGTCTGTTTGCTCTTGTTATGTTTTCCTGAATTCTTCTCAAGTTTTTTTTTTCTGTATTCTCCTTGCTTCTCTCAATCTTTCGGTCAATAGTTCAAAGGTATCTAAGTATCATTCTTTTGAATTATTTTTCAGTTAGTTACATTACCTTTTCTTCCTCAGAAACACTTTCGAACTATGCATCTTGGTTATTTCTTTGAGTTATTTTCTTGTTTCTTCATGTGAGCTAAAATTGTCTGTTATCTCCAGGGCATTATGGGTTGTTGTATATGTATTTAATTGATGATTGTATGTTGATTTGCTCATAGGCTTTCACTAATTGTCTCTTGTGGGGGTAGTTAGAATGAGATGGATTTGACTGGTGTTGGCTGCTGTCTGTCATTGAGGGAATTTAAGGGTACAATAACATTAATAGAAGATCATTTAAAAAGATACTGATACATCACCTGATAAAATTTACATCATGTTTTAAAAATACATTTGTTGTTGTTAAGTGCCATTGAGTCAGTTCCGACTTATAGTGACCCATATAGGGTTTCCAGGGAGAGACTGATGAGTTTTAACCATTGGCCTTGCAGTTCAAACCAATATTGCAGTCCAGCACATTAACCCATAGTGCCACATCAGGACTCCTTAAAAATACATAGCAAGCTAAAAACAAAAGAGAACTTTCTTAATCTCGTAAAGGGTAACTATAAGAAACTTATAGGCATCATACTTAGTGGTGAAATGTTGAACTCCTTTCCTTTGAGATTAAGAATAAGACAGGATTGCCTGCTGTCACCACTTACATTCAACATTGTACTGGTCAGTCAAAAGAAACAAGCAAAAGAAATAAAAAAAAACATTAGATATAAAAGAGAGAACTTATTGCTATTAGCTATAATTGTGGTCATACAGATTTAAACAAATATACAGACATATTGGAGTTCTGGTGTGGTGCTGCAGGACAATATGCTAGACCACAAGGTCAGTTTGAACCACAAAGTCAGCAGTTCAAACCCACTAGCCGCTACTTGAAAACCCTATACAGCGTCATTGTGGTTCAGAACCAACTCAATGGTGTTTAACAACAACAACAGATATATTAAGATATTAAGATTAACAATGTTGATAAAAATCAAAATTAATGCACCATCTCCTCACTTATGGACTATCTTGTTATCTGATGTTTCACATGTACGATAATAGTAAAAAATCTATAATCTATTTTTTGCATTAATGCACAGTTACTAGGAGAGAGTAATGTTGGTTGTGATGGTTAAGGTTATATGTCAATTTGTGTGGACAGACTCTCAGTGGCTTGACAGTTAGTAATGATGTGATTTGGCAGTTGTGGAATGATGTAGTCATCCTCCATTTTTTGATCCGATGTGGTCCTTCCTTTTCACATAATACCATACCAATTTTCACATAATGACTTGATCATCAGAACCTAACCAAGTCCAAGTGGCTGCATAAGAAAATCAATGGTATGTTTTTATGTTAGCTGCAAACATCTAGAATATAAAATTTTAGATAAGGTTCCATTTTGTCAATAGCATCCAAAAGATATCAAATACATAGGAATAAATCTAGTAAAAAATATGCAGGACCTTTAGCAGGAAGATGTAAAAAATGGAAAGATGTGCCTTGGAATCAATATTATAAAGATGCCAATTCTCAAATAGTTCTAAGTATATATAAATTCATGTAAAATAATCCTAAAATCAAACCCAACTAATTTTGGGGAACGCTTGAAAAGCTAAGGGTCAAGATTAGATACAACAATCTTAGAATGGTCTTGTATGAAACGGTAGAACTTACTAACTACAGTATTTGTTATGTTATTGTTAAGTGCCATAGAGTTGGTTCTGTCTCATAGTGACTCCTAGGGATGGCTGATGAGCTTGAACTGCTGACCTTGTGGTTTAAACTCACCTTGCAGTCTGCAGCGCCACACCAGGACTCCAACCACAATATAGTAAGACTTGTAATAAGGCTAAAGTAATTTAAGACAGCATAATACTGGTAAAAGAATTGACAAATGGACTAATTCAGAAAGATATAAACCTAGGCATAGATGGAGACATGTTTATGATAAAAGAGGGTATACTTGATTTATGACAAATGACAAAAAGATGTTGGTCTCAAGGAAAGATACAAGAGCAATTAGATTTTCTAAAAAAAGAAAAAGAAAGAAAAGAATCTTGACCCTGCTTATATCATATATAAAATCATTTCCAAGTGAATTGAGAATATAAATAAAAGACAAAACCAGATTTCAATAAATAACATATTTTCATGCAAAGTATAAAATAGGATAGAAATCCTAATCACAAATGAAAATATGAATAAATTTGATTCTAATAAAATTAGAAGCTTATGTTCATCAGAAGACTCCATCAGAAAGATGTAAACACAAGCCACAGAATGAAAGGTAGTGTTTGTAAGGCGTGTAACCTATAAAGGGCTCTTATACAAGTTATATAAAAACTTCTACAAATTTCTAAGGTAATAGACCACTCAGTAGACATATGATAAAATACTTGAAAAAGTCCATCACAAAAGAATTTGTCTTTGTTTGTTTTTTTTTGAATGGCTGGTAGACATGTAACAAATTCATTGATACTAAGGGAAATGCCTATTAAATCCACAAAAACACTGTATACCAAGAGGTGATTAGAATATAGAGTAATGGTATCTCTCTTAACATTATTGAGGATGGTGAAAATTGCTATCTTTTTTAAGTTTGGCATTATAGGTAGTTCCTGACTTCTAGTGTTTTTGAGCTATGACACACACTGCATTTATGACCATCTGTTCTTTGTTTTCTACATCTTATAATGGAGTTCTGGTGTGGTACTGTAGGATAAGTGCTGGACCACAAGGTTGGTTTCAATTGCAAGGTCAGTGATTCAAACTCACCAGCCGCTCCTCAGAAACGCTATACAGGACCTCTCTGAGTCAGAACCAATTCGACTGTACTTAACAACAACAATAATCACTAGTGTGGCCTTGTAGGATAAGCATTGGACTGCTAATCACAAGGCCAGCAGTTCAAACCCACCAGCCAGTCCTTGGAAACCACCTTATACAGGATCACTATGAGTCAGAACCGACTCAACAGCACTTAACAGTAACAACATTATTCGTAATATGTACTACATACAGTGATCCAGTGTGTAATTTACTGATTTTTCATTCCCATTTTCACTCACAGACATTTTCATTCGCCAAAGACAAATAAAGATCAGATTTATAAAGATACTGATAACAAAAGCAATAATATTAAAAACTTTTTTTTTTTTTAATGTTACTTGGTTTACATCTGAACTGACTTATGATGTAGTTGTCAGAATGGAACTTAGTCATAAGTCAAGAACTACCTTTACATTCTAAAGTCTACACTTTTCGTGACTTTATTTGAAAGCTGAAAACTGACAATGCTATAGTGTTTAAGGAATGCATACTTAGGTGGTAAGACAAGTACATAATTACCTCAAAAGTCACATTAGTGGAGGGGTAGGGTATAAGGATTATTCAGTTTCTTAACTTGGGTGGTAGCTATCCAAGTAATCACTTGATGCTTTCATTAAGCTGTACATTTAACATTCTGTGTATTTTTCTGAATGTGTATTGTATTTTACAAATAAAATGTTCCACAAACTGAGGTAAATACATGATATCCATTATGGCCGTAGGCTAACATAGTTTGATCCATGTGTCTCAGACAGGGGTGGTGTTGCTAATAAGGTTGATGTTCAAAGCACAAATAATAAATAATAAATAAGATTTCACCCAGCTATACTTTGTCACTGGTATATAGCTCCATTCTCTAAGACAGACATGGCAAAAAATGATAAGACTATTTTCACAGATGACAAAATTGAGACTAGGAGAGGTTAGTGATCTGTTGAAAACCACATTGCTAGCATTTGGCAAGGCTGAGACTTGAAACCAGGTTTTAGTTTTGTTGTTGTTGAAAAAAAAAAATCTAAGTTAAAACCACAGAAAAATATTCTGGAGAAAATGATTTACCTTGTGTTCACCAAGCCAGGAATCTGAACTTATTTATTCTTTGGGGAGCAGAAGGTATGTTTAGGTTAAAATTTCAAGGCTAATTCCCTACCAGCCTTGAAATGCTTCATGTTCTAGATTCCTCCATGGTCAACAGTAAGTTGGTACATGACAGACCAACCAATTCTACATCCATCAAGAATTAGAAAAAAATCATGTTTTATGTCTATATAATGAATATCTGAAGATGTTACATCTAGCCTTAGCAATGAGAGGTGAGGATTGTGTGTGAAGAGAATGAAGATAGAACTGTCTAAGGCATCTCACCCTTGACACATTAGCTATGAATTAACTATTTTTGTATGTTAAGAGTAAGCTATGATAAAAATGAAACTAAACTTTTCACAGTTTTTGGTTCTTTACACAAAATCTTTAGATAGGGTCTATAAATCTAGTTTTTAGAAATATCCTTTCTGCTAAAAAAAAAAAATCAAATTGTATTGTTTAACTTCATTTCTAAGACCATTTCAAAACTAATCTCTGATATTTAGCTAGTGCAACTTCTCCCAAGAGATATTATGGAGATATTAAGGCAAATAATCCATTATGGGTCCCTGTAATGCTCTAAAATACACCATAGCCCTTGCTTTAAGGAAGGAAAGTGTTTCATCCAATGTGATTTATATGCTTTTTTAAGTTCACCTGGAACCTCTTTTTCTAAGTCTTTAAAGAAGTTTCATTTTAGTTTGTTTTTTTTTTAAATTTGTTTGTTTCTATTAAAAAGTTTAGGTGTGTGGGCTATACAATAGTTTTCTGCTTTCTAAATTATTTTGTTCTTTATATTTCTGAAAAAAATTAGTGTAATCACTGTATCCGTTAGTTCTAAAACGGAGATGTGTACTGTATGGTAGTGGGTGTGGTTTATAATTATGTAGTATAGTGGCTAGGGCACTGACTCTGGAGCTAGCCTGCATAAGTATCAATCCTGGCTTTGCCAATTTAGTAGCAAATCATAAAACAAAGGAAACTCTGTATTCCTCAGTTTAAGGAGCCCTGGTGATGCAATGGTTGGGTTAGTACTTGGTGGCTTACCAAAAGGTCAGCAGTTCAAATCGACCCAGTGGCTCTGTGGGGAGAAAACAACTAGTGGCCTGCTCTTTTGAAGATTTGTTATTGATGTTAGGGTACCATTAAGTCAGTTCCAACACAGAACAACACTGTGAACAACAGGAAACACTAACCAGTCCTGTGCTAGCTTCACATTGTTGGAGCCACTGTGCCAATCCATCTCACTGAGGGTCTTACTGTTTTTCAATGACTCTCTGACAAGGTGCTGCAGGTTAATGCACTGGACTGCAAAGTTAATTTGAACCGCAAGGTTGGTGTTTCAAGTTCACCAGCTGCTCCTTGGAAACTATAGGTCAGAACCGACTCGATGATTCTTAACAACAACAGTTACCAAGCAGGTCCTATTCCAGGAACTCATCTCTTCTAATAACATGGCTAAAGTACGTGAGACTAAATATGGCCGTTCTCACTTCTAAGGAGCATTCTGGCTGTACTTTTCCCAAGACAGATTTGTTCATTCTTCTGGCAGTCCATGGTAAAATCAAGATTCTCCCCCTAGGAAAGATTACAGCCTGTGAATCCCTAGGGATCAGTGTTACTCTGTCACATGGAATTGTCTTGACAGCACAAAACAACAGCACATTCTTTAGTTTATTCAGCTGTAAAATGGAGCTGACAATAATACCTACTGTAGAGACCTGTTATGAGAACCAAATTAGTTAATATTTACAAAGTAATTATAATGGTCTGGGCTCATAGAAACACAATTTAAATATTTGTTAAATAAAACGGAATATGGTAACTGTGGGCCTAGACTTTGTGCTTTTATTTTTTTTATTTTTTAAATGGGAACTTTAACTCATAGGCTATACGAATGCTAATTTAATGACAGTAGCAATTGTTGCTCAAAAATTCTTTAAAAGAAAGTAAGTAGAAATTGCTATAAAGATAAATATCATCATAATCAATGTTGTTGTTGTTGTTAAGTGCTGTGGAGTCGGTTCCAACTCATAGCGACCCTACACAGGGTTTCCGAGGCTGTAAATCTTTACGGGAGTAGATCACCTCATCTTTCTCCCGTGGAACCACTGGTAGTTTCGAACTTCTGACCTTGCAGTTCACAGCCCGATTTGTAACCACTACGCTACCAGAGCTCCTTATAATCAATAGAAGGTAGAATAATATTCAACTAATTCAGCTGCTCTTCGGAAATCCTGTACAGGGTCACTATGAATCCAAACTGACTAGATGGCATTTACAGCAATAGCAATATAAAATAGTGGGATTTGATCAAACAAGTTATTTTCTTTTGGAACTTTTGGCCATAGATAGGATGAGTAGTCTTTTCATGGCAGAATAAACTACTTAATCATTATGAATACACCAGTTCTTGATAAAATAATTGGTCCATGTAAATTACCTGAGTGATATTAGAAAATACATAATCTGTGGTGTGAGAAATCACTTGTTTCATTATCTATTACCCATTATGCACTTTTGATTTAATTTACTTTGTTATATATTATTTTGTTGCTCTGTTAATTTAATGAATTAAACAGTTATTTATAGTTGTGATATTAGATAATAGATTTAAAGGATAATATAATTCATTTAAAATTATATTTATGAATATTATGGAATATCTACCATTTCATTTTGACTGCTATATGCAATTTGATTACGATTTATTTTTCTTCCTATAAAATTCACACAAGATAAACCAAAAACCAAACCCAATATCACTGAGTAGATTCCAACTCATACCAATCCTATATAGGGTTTCTGAGACTGTAAATCTTTACAGGAACAGATAACCTCATCTTTCTCCTAAGGAGCAACTGGTGGATTTTAATGCTGACCTTAAGGTGGTTGCTAAGTACTGTTTAGTCTATTCAGTCTCATAATGACCCTGTATATTGTTTCCATGGAGTAACTGGTGAGTTTGAACTGCCACCTTTGCAATTAGTGGTCCAAAGACCTTGCAATTAATTGTTGTTGTTATGTGCTGTGGAGTTGATTCTGACTCACAGCAACCCTGTACAGGGTTTCCGAGGCTATAAATCTTTATGGGAGCAGAAAGCCTCATCTTTTCCCTGTGGAACCGCTGGTAGTTTCGAACTGCTGACCTTAAGGTTTGCAGCCCGATTCATAACCACTATGCTACCAGAGCAGTCCAATAAATGTAATTTTTTCATTGCCTTAGAGGAATAGTAGTCATCAATATTATCTAATATATAACAATAGCTTGTATGGTACAGTGGTCTTAGCCCTTCTTTCCTTTGCATATCTATGCAAGTATGATACTGCTGCTGGGAAATTCTAATGCCAACTGAAGAAAATAAAATGACAGATTTGATGCTCTACATTTGTTGATTTTTCCAAGACAACTACTAATCACAGATCTCTTTTGGTTGCTACTTCTGCTCTTATAAATTTTTCATAAGTACCTTTGACCTAACTTTGTAGCATATCCTTCTCATCATTGTCAGGACTAACACTTTTAATAGTGGTATTTATTTGCATTTTCTCATGGAGATTTCCTTGGCCCTTTCTCTCTACAAATATAGATTTAATTGGGCAAATGTTAATTAAGACTTTACCTTAGGAAAACAGATTATACAGGTCCTCAACTTCTTATTTACAGTCCCTAATCCCTAAAATTCTGAAAATGTGAAAAAAGTAACATAATTGATAAATGGGACCTGAATTGATAGTCTACCCTATTTAGTGTAAGTATCCTTACCTTTACTATACAAATATTAGTAGTGTGTTTACAGGATGGTCCCCTGAGATCCTGATGGGTATTATATAACATATATGCTTGTACTATGTTGTTGTTAAGTGCTGCTGAATCAGTTCTGACTCATAGTGACCCTGTATAGGGTTTCCGAAGAGCAGCTGGTGGTTTTGAACTGCCAACCTTGTGGTGCTAATGCTACAGCACCACACTAGGACTCCTGTACTATATTTCTAAAATCATTCTAAAATATGGAAAAATCAGTTGGCAGCAAGGGTTACATGCAATCTGTAAGCATGATTGTTGCTTAACTCACCAAGTGAGTTAAGAATATAAAATTTATAATCGGTTATGAATGTTAATCTTCCAACTTTTTCTTTTAGATTACCTATAATCATAATACATCAATGAAATATTATTAAATTATAATAAATGATTCCAACATCCTTGAAACAATTATTGTTGTGGGTAGCCAAATTCTCATATCACATGTTTTTGAGAAATATTCGACTGGCTCCACAAGTTACTTACAGGTATTAATGATGAATTTTAAATTATCATCAGCCACCTACGTTTTATAGATTTGAGTTCAGTATCTTTGTGGGATATCTTGGGACACTAATACTACATGTTGCATCTGTATTCAATCCTTTGGGTAAGACTCTGTGACCCTCCTGGTAGAGAAAAAATTTTTATGCAGATTACATTGTTCTGGTAGTATCTTTTCTCATGTAAGATATGTCAGTTACTAATTCCTTAGCCCTTTAGTGAGAGATGTTAATGCTAAGTTGTTTCGTACAAACTAATATTTTCACTATATTTTTAGGTATTTACTACCAGGAAGTACACAATTCTTCATGAGAACACCAACTTACTACTGGAAATACGGTTCACATGGAATGACCCGCTCCAATGTTTTGTTTACACCCCGATATGGCCATTTATGAAAGAAAAAAGAAGATCACCATGGGTTATGCATAATGGCAATTAATTTTCTTTTCTAAGTTACATGTGTAAAGGAAGTGACCATTAAGTGCTATTTTATGGATATCTGACATAAATATGTGAAAATATATACATACAGGCACTCAAATAGCATATATATTTATTATAATATATGAATGAAGAATTAGCTGAAAACTCAATATAAGATTTAACCTTTCTGGAAATGTAATAAACCATGTTAAAATTGTTTACACAAATATGTGACTGTCTAGAATTTGCTAGGTTTATAATTAATTTCTTCCTACTAGAAATGTTATTTTTGTTGCAGAGTATATAAAACAGAATTGATCTTGACGACTCCATTACAGTGTTAAATTATTTTCTAGATAAAATGCCTTTTGACTTTAAAAAAAGCATTAATAGAATACTTTATTGATTCCCTTATAATAGTAGCCATTTAAAATGAAAAAAAGAAGCGATTTAGAAGCCTGATGTTGCTTAATGATAGAATTATGTAAAATGGGTTTATTATTTCTTTAGCACATTATAAAGTAGTATAAAAATCCCACCCTGACTCTCCAATATCTTTACTCCTCTGTGTCAAAATTTAGGTACTTGTAATAATATACAGGTAATATAACAAAATTTAAGTACTTGTAATAATTTTTCAGTAAGGATCTAGCAAGATCATACTATAGTTTAAAATGGAAGACAATCTACTGGGTTAAAATAGACACCACAAACTAGATTTTATTTTTTACTTTTCACTGGGAGTCATATAAAGAACAGAAAATAATGGTAATGACAAAATATTTCTCTGTGAGTTTTGAGTCTCATACCAGTCATTTTTATTTGGAAAGTATATTTTCAATGGGTACATATGGTCAAATACAGTTTCTTCTGTAGTAGTAGAAGAGATGACATTTCAAACTCATCTTGGTATTACTTACTAGACATCTCACAGTTACTGAATAAGTCTCTCATAGATGAGGTCAAGTTCCACTGCAAGGTTAATTAATAGTTTCACACTACACCATAGAAAAGAACCTAAATGATTGTGAATAGGAGATTCTTATGACTAACTAGATAATACTAGCCATTCATGTATACTGTGGTTTTTGTTTTTATTAATCAAAGTAGAATAAGAAGTTTTTTTCCTATCCAAAGTTTTATGTATAATCTACACATCAGTTTGCTTCCTTTTCTTGCTTACAGTTTCAAAAAGAGTGAGTGATCTTTCAGTTTTCCATACGAAATATAAACAGGACTGTTATTAAACTCCTCAGAAAAATGCAATTTTAGTAATTCACTTAAGCTTGTTTCCTCAACAGTTTTTTTTTTTCTCACAGATGCAAATTATTCACAGATTCATGAATGTTTTACCCCATTTACTGTCCTAAAAACAATTTCCAGTAAATCCAAGAAATGGCCCTAAAGCAGAAGGAAAACTGAAATAAACAAACTGATCAAGTTTAATTCACATGCTACCCTAAGTTGCACGTTAGATGTATTTTGCTTTTAAAGTCGTATTCTGAGGCTATGTTAGGCTGAAACAATTCATTAACTAAATCATTGCTACCTATTTTTTAATGACTACCTAATATTCATATTCCAGTAAATAGCTTTCCTTGATGCAAGCATCCCAAAGAAGAATTTGCTATTGTGTTTATGGCAAAACAGGAAAAGGATGTCAGGATGAAGAAATTAGTGTACTGCTGAGTGTTTATAAATCCATTTTGTGAATTCTTTAAAATATTATTGATTTCTTAGGATAAATAAGCAAATATTGGGATATTATAAATCACTATAAGAAATCAAGATAGATACCTAAGTGGAGTGTTTTTATTCCATTTTCTTTAACATCCATGATTGGGCCATGGATAAGACACAACAAGTGTCTGAAAGGTTGGTGGTTTGAAGTCATCCAGATTTTGTTTGTGGGAGAAAGCCCTGACAATACACTTCCATAAAGATTAGAACCTAGAAAACCCCATGGGTCAGTTCTGCTCTGTCATAAGTTGCAAGCTGACACAAGGGTACCTAACCCAACAACAAATACTGATATCAACTCAAGTTGTTGGCCACTCACTTATATTAATTAAATCACAAGTGGTTACTTAATTTACCAGAGTGAATACTTTAGGAACCTCTCTTCCTAGTTCGTGTTTTGTTTACAACAAAATATAAGAATAATGTGGGGAGAAATCCCTCTATCCTAAATAATAAACAAAAATAGCACCTAAAACCAGGAAATGTATGAAACAACCTAATCAACTGATGAACACATTTCGTTTCTCTAGCTACTTAGTATGATCTTATTTGAGCACTAGATCTTGTTGCTCACATTTACCTAATTTTACTGATCTAGTTTGATAGGATGTAGTTGTGACTAGAGCCATGCCCTCATTTATATATACTACGTGCTATGCTGTAGACTATGACTGCTTAGTGTTTATTCACTAATCCGCAACTAAGAAGAGAAGACACGATAATAAAGTGTGGAAGTCTTCCAAGGCCATACATAGGTTTTAAAGGCATAAAATATTCCTTTTTTAATATAAATTTTTATTCATATGGTTAAAATGTATCAGGACAAGAGATAGTACGGGTCTTTCTCCTTCAGGAGAGAAAATAGCTTTACCTGAAAACTTCCAGAAACTACTCATTCTTACTAGGATTTTTAGTAGAAAAATTTGGTTTAATTAAAATAAAAGCATATGTTTAGTTTGTTAGAGAAAAGAAAATCACTGATGATTCTGTAAATCTTATGTTGGAATGCTTTCCAAAGATTGGAATGATTTCTAGAATTGTACAAGAAGAAGCCACCTTTTATTTTAAATCACCACCTAAAGACATAGCAAGAGACTGCAAATTAGTTTTCATTTTAATCTAATCTAACATTGTAGACTAGTTACCATTTGCTGTATATAATCTGTTGATTTACATGATTATTATTACTAGAATCAATTTGTATTTCACTTACCTTGAATATTATAGAAGTGAGGTTATAGCCAGATCAGCTATGGAGATGGCACTCAAGATTTCTGCCTATAACACACACAGCTGAATATCCCTGGCATTATTCCATTATGCATAAGATGCAGAGATCTATACAGATTTTTTCATATGTCTAAATAAGGTTTAAATACACACATAGTTTCCACCAATTATTCTTACCTAAAACTAAAACCAAATTTATCTAATAGTCAACCTTTTTTTCATCTAATGTTTATATATGACTAGTTTATAGTGGCTTCTATTAAAATAGTTCATTTTAATCCTCTTTATAATTTGGACTTCTGGTGTGGTGCTGTAGGATCAGAATTGAACTTCAAACCAAAAATTTCAAACCCACCCGCTGCTCCTCAGAAACCCTATGGAGGGGTTGGGGAACATGCAGCTGGTGAAATCATTTGGTCTGATTTTGCAAGGCAACCACAGTTCCAGCCATCATGTTGTTGTTGTTAAATGCTGTTGAATCAGTTCTGACCCTTTATAGGGTTTCTGAGGAACAGCTGGTGAGCTTGAACCGCTGACCTGTGATTTAAACCGACTTTGCAGTGAGGTGCATTAACCCACAGTGCCACACCAGGACTTCACCCATCACATTGTTGTTATTGTTGTTAAGTGCCTTCAAGTTGGTTTTGACCCATAGCGACCCGGTATAAGGTTTCCAAGGAGTGGCTGATGATGAGCTTGAGTCACGGACTATGTGGTTCAAATGACTTTGCAGTCCAGTGAATTAGCCCACAGCGCCATACCAGTACTCCAGCCATCACATTAGGGGTGTATTAATTGTTTGGCCAAATATAGCAGGCTAAGTATTCAGTTGATAATTTTGTATGACCCGCAAATAATGTAAAATGTGGCAAAAAAAGGTTTCCCACCTCTGCTGTGTGTGGCGCTGTGGGTTAATGCACTGGACTGCAAAGTCAGTTTGAGTCGCAAGGTTGGCGGTTCAAAGCTCACCAGCCGTTCCTCAGAAACCTTATGCATGTTTGCTATGAGTCAAAACCGACTCCACAGCACTTAACAACAGCAACAACCCCTGCTATACAGGGTTGCTATGAGTCAGAATCGACTCGATGGCACTTAATATCAGCATAATTTGGAAAGTATGACTATTGAATTTTGTTATTTAGCTTGAAATTTCAGATGTTTTAATATAAGTGAATCCAGATATTTTATTCATTAGCATGTCAAAATCATTTCATGTAGAAATACTCTTTAGTCTAAACATGCACATTACTTGGCCTTTTCAAAATACCAAAAAATTGATATTAATAGTTGCATTAACTTCATTATTTCTAGTTTCCTATAAAGCATTGCTTCATTCTTCAATGTATATTCTTTTAAAGTAATAGCAAATACCTCAAGAATGACAGAAAATAATTTCCTTTTCCGTTATGTAATACTGACATGTATGTTGAGCCTTAAAATATCTGAGCCTTGGTTCTGAGGGTTTAAACAATAAAAAGTATATATACAATTAGTTGCGTTCCTGGACCTGATTTTTTTCCTTTTCTTTTTAAATTTAAAACTTTAAGTTTTCAAGTGCTGTATTCATTATCCAAATATTTTGATCTAATGTTGATTTATGAATAAAATAAAAATTTAGTAATAAGGATCAAAATTTTACTTTTTACCCAGTTTGTCTTTTCATGTTTTGTTTTAAACTCAAGTTCCCTTTGAAGTTTTGACCTTTGTACGGACAAAGTCAAGAAAAGAGAAATCTTGTCTTTTAAACATTGGTTTCCCTTGCATTTTATGATTATGTACTTTTGCCAGAGCAACAATAAAACTTAGTTAAAACATGCTGTTGGATCAAGGTCAATTAGTCAGATTTTTTTAAGAACCAAGTTCAAGTCTCTGTGACTAAAAAGCATAAATTGTCTGTATCCATAAGAACCAAGATACATGATAGTTACAAATAACTAGAAGTTGGTATATAAAATGTACTGCATACTTTAAGAATGCTGCTCCTTTTTTGGTGTTTTTTTTTTTTTTTTGCCTTGTCCGATATGAGTGTATGGTATATTAAGAAAGGAAATAAAATTATTCCGGTAACACATTCTACATTACCTGGGCTATCTTTGCTGAGGAAAGCTGTATAATCTGGTAGCGTAGTGGTTATGAATCGGGCTGTGAGCCTCAAGGTCAGCAGTTCGAAACTACCAGCGGTTCCACGGGAGAAAGATGAGGCGGTCTGCTCCTGTAAAGATTTACAGCCTCGGAAACCCTGTGTAGAGTCGCTATGAGTCAGAACCGACTCCACGGCAAATCACAACAACAACAACAACAATAAACTTCAAAGTTATTGGTAAAGGCACCGTGCATTCAATACAGTTGTTGTTAAATGCCATCGAGTCGGTTCCGACCCATAGCGACCCTGTATAGGGTTTCTGAGGAGCAGCTGGTGAGCTTGAACCACCGACCTTGTAGTTGAAATGTCTTTACAGTCTGACGCATTAGCCCACAGCGCCACACCAGGACTCCATTCAATACTTTCTAAATTAGCAAGAAGGTGAATCTTACAAAAGTAGTCAGATAATGCTGACATTTTTATTTCAGAGGTTGATGTTGACAGTTCTTAGATGTGCAACCAGTTGGTCCTTAACAGTAATTACTGTACATGCTGCAACATTTCAAATTAATGAATTGCTGAAGATTCTGGGTTTGAGGATCAGCGTGAAAGTAAATGATTTGCTAATATGACTCATGACTCAGAGTATCCCCATGTGCTTTACTGCCTGTTTAGGAATACAAATGTTGTTATGGAAAATATGCTTGCCATGTCAACAAAATGTGCAATTAGCATTGCATTGTCATGCTCCAGCATGTGATAACTGTGTGGTGAAATTATTTTAATTACTAAGATGTGTTCTATAATAAAATATGTTTGACATAAGAAAGCTACATCATGTTATCAAATGGTTATTTCTCTTTTTACACACACACAGGCATACACATACTGTTTTTAGTAGTAGAAGAGGCTGGATCCCAGTTAAAGTTTCAGGGTGTTGAGAGATATTTTCACAATTTTCTTTTGCTGTCAGACAGCAACAGTGTTATGGGGATAACTTTACCTGCTACTAAAGTCAGATCAAGTAAACAAAACTGGTATCTCTTGTAGTTGCTTGGAAGGCAGAAGGTTCTAAAATTTAGAAAATAACACTTTAATTCCTTTCTCGTATGGATTAAAACCACAGTACTACTATATATAATCTGGTTAGAATTATATTAGCATCACATATATGAACATTTTTTTCAGGAATTTAAAATTTATCATTGTTAAAACATTACACAAAGCTTCAATAAGAATAATATTTTATTCTTAATGCCTTTTATGCCTTTATTCTCTAACATAATTGTATCTAAAGAATTTAATTTTTTATTTTCCCTTAAATCCCTTTGGACAAACTCTTAATCATATGATGAGAACTTTAACTAACTTTTGGGGTTTGACAACCAACCAAATGGCATAATTGTTGACTCTCAGAAGTATATTTTAAAGAGTCATTATTGGTTATACTAAGTAAATTGTTGTTAAGTGTCATCGTGTCACTTCTAACTTGAAGCGACCCTGTATAGGGTTTCCAAGGATTGGCTGGTGAGTTTGAACCAACACCTTGCAGTTCAAACTGGCCTTGCAGTTCAATGCTTATCCTACAGTGCCACACCAGGACTCCTACAAAGTGGATATGATCTATAAAAACTGTAAAAGCTGATATTTTTTTTTTCCAGTGAGATAAAGATGAGGCAAATGCAAGTATATAGGATTTATTGAAAAATTATATATACAATTTCATTCACTTAAATGACAAATTTAAAATTTTAAGGATGAAATAAAAATATCTAAGAGTTAGAAAACTTCATATAGTGCCTGAAAACCAAATATTCAGTGCTTTTTTTCTTTATTCTTTTTTTTGTAGAGAATAGATGTTCAAACTATGGCAAGTTATTACTATTGTTCAAAAGAACAATAGGTGCCATTGAGTCAGTTCTAACTCATAGTGATGCTGTGCACAACAGAAGAAAACACTGCCCAGTCCTGTGCCATCCTTAAAATTGTTGTTACCTTTGAGCCCATTGTTTTTGTCAGTGACAATTTGAAGAGTTATTACTTAATGATTACTCATCATGCACATACAGAGTTTGGCTACAACAGTGTCCATTGTCATGGTCAGGTAAGTTTAGGAAACACTGGATAAAAAAAGGAAAATATTTCTTTAAGGCCCACTCAGAGTCTTTAGTATCCTAACATTCATTGAGAATCTTCAATTCATTCACTAATAGTTAACTAATGCATAAATAAATCAATTTAATCATCTGTTTATCAAATATTTAGTAATGATGCAATTATGAACACTAGTAATTCAATCTGGACTCCTGGTGTGGTGCTGTAGGATCAGCACTGGACAGCAAACCACAAAGTCAGCAGTTCAAACCTACCAGCTGCTCCTCAGAAGCCCTATACAGAGTCGCTCTGAGTCAGAACTGAAAACAACTCTAGTGTTATACCAGAGAATTTACTTGCACTTGTCACCTGATATTTTGATTACCGCCAGAGTAATATTTGAGCCAGGGTTTCAACAGGGGTGACTTGAAGAGAGGAAGGATGGCCACAGGTAATGATAAATGTTACTTATTATAAAAGATAGGCAAAGTAATGTAAAGCATTTAAGAATGTGATCAGAAAGTGCTCCAAACACTTATATTAGTGCTTTTTTTGAGTCTTAATGTGGTAAAGTTTCTTTAATGAGAGTCTTAACTCCAACTATCTACAGAATATAAGAACTTTGTACAATAACACGCAAAATACGTATTCAGAGTACTTAATATGCAGAGCATCACAAATATTTTCTCATACAAAGACCCATTTGTAACAAATATTTCCTGTAAAACTAGAATATATTCACATTGCCATATGATTTGTGAGAAACAGCATTTAGTGAGCCAGATTTTTTCTATGGTAGCGTTGTGGTTACGAATCGGGCTGCGAACCTTAAGGTCAGCGGTTCGAAACTACCAGCTGCTCCGCAGGAGAAAGATGAGGCTTTCTACTCCCTTAAAGATTTACACCCTCGGAAATCCTGTACAGGGTCGCTATGGGTCGGAACCGACTCGACGGCACTTAACAACAACAACTTTAGTTTGGTCAGTTAGGTACTTTTTTTAAGTCTCAGGAACTTTTGTCACACTTAGTTCTGCTTTGTCCATGTGAAATAGTATAAAAATCACTTCTTTAAAATATATTAAATATACTACTAGGAACTATTTTTAGGATTTACTAGACTGTATTTGGCATGTTTGGAACTGTGTGCTAAGCATTGAACTTGCAACTGCACTTCAGCAGTTCAAGCCCAGCAGTTACTCTCTAGAAGAAAGATGAGGCTGTCATTTCCCATAAAGATTTACAGTCTGGGAAACTCTATCTCAGGTTGCTGTGATAAGATGAATTGGCACAGTGGCAGCAGTCAATCTGCCACATGAATGGGTCAATCATATCAAGGATTGTGAGGATGGCACAGGGCTGAGTAGTGATCTGTTCTGTTGTGCATAGGATCACTATGAATCGGAACTAACTTGATGGCAACAAATAACACCAAGTCAGAATCAATAGGAGTGGGTTTTGGTTTTGTTATTTAGTATATTTAGGGAGTAATATGTATGTAATGTATATACTATGCTTTTAAGTACTATTGGATTGGTTCTAACTCATGCCTACCATGTATAGGGTTTCCAAGGAGTGGATTATGAGTTTGACCCACCCACCTTGGGGTTGGCAGTTCAGTGCTTATCCTATAGCGCCGCACCCTACCGTGCCACGTCAGGTGGTGGTGGTGGTTATGTGCCGTGGAGTCTTCACAGGAGCAGAAAGTCTCTTTTTTTTCCCGCAAAACAGCTGGTAATTTTGAACTGCTGATCTTGAGGTTAGCAGCGCGACTTGTAACAGTTACACTATCAGAGCTTGAATAAAACTGTTTTGTGTTAACAAAAATATTGAGGTTTGGACTTAATATTGTCCTGACTGTTGGAATACACACTCATTATTTTTGTGAATTTATATCACGGTGACATTTAAGGTTGACATAGTAATAGAAACATAACATGAGAATAAGAAAATTCCAACCCTTGTCCTGCCTAAGAACAGGCACAAATGGACTGTAACCCTTTAAGTATTAAACTGACACTATTGTTATGAAAACATTCAAGGAGAATAATAACAAAACTATACGTATTTAGTCACACTATGTTTTCTTACAGCTATGCTGTTACTAACATTACAATAAGAAACGTTTAAAAAGGTCAAGAAATATAAAATTCATTCCTTAAAAATGCAATATGCTCTTAGCAGTTAAATCATTAATGTATATACATATTCATAATATGAGGGGACTTCAAAAAGTTTGTAGAAAAATTCTATTATCTTTTAGTTCCATTTTTTCATGACCTTTTTGAAGAACCGTTACATATCTGATTAAGAAGAAAAAGAAATGAGAATGTATTTGAAAAATCTAGAGTATATAAGCCTTAATACAATCTAAGAAAATACAATTTCAGCTTATTACCTCATTTTCATTAAAATGATGAAAATGTGAATGCAGAAAATCACTTAGTCCCTAGGCTAAAAATAGGTAGATCATCCAAACTTAATATCATTTCAGCTTAAAATGGTATTTATTCAGTAAATGTTCTACATCATAATGTGAAAAGTACAAAGGAAAACTCAAATTTGGGTAATAAATTGAAGGGGTTTTAAAAAAACAAGCAAATTTAGCTCATTCTATTGTATTTTTGCCTCTTCTCAAATGGAAGCAAAATAGGATCATTGTTATGAAACATTTACTACAAATAAAGGATACATAGATTCCTGAGAAATTAGCTTGACTTTGTATTTTAGTATCAGGTTTTCTTGACCAAATATATTTTCTTTTTTATTCCTTTTTATGCCCCCCCTCCCCACACTCTTGGCCATATCTTTCTAAAGTTCTACACTTCAAGATGTCATTCAACTCCATTTTGTCCATGTGAAACATTGCTACATTACTCTTCTAAAATGCTTAGTATTAAACCATTGTTTCTTTTAGCAATTTTAACCATGCATCCAGTCCTTACCTTTTAAAGAAAGAGTAAAGGCAGACTCCATTTCTGCATTACTATTTAAATTTTTTGACTTGTTTTTCATTTCTTTCTTTTTTAAATAATTTGTTCTGAAGTTGTAGTCTTCCATTTCATTGTGTCTCAGGTAAATCATTACAACTTGTCTAGGTTCTGGTACTCAGAATCTCTAGAGGATGTATGTCCTGGTAAGCTATGAGAAGTCCGCTTCAAGACCAGAAATGGCCTTGCTGTTTCTTCCTACACATGCTGGAAATTTCCAAAGCAGATTACAGATTTGATCTAGCAGATTTTCTCAAAGGCTGCACAGCATCATTACTCTTGACTGAGGCTTTGGGAAAATAAAAAGAAGCTCCTTACAATAGATGCGACTCTCTATATTAGCTTCCTTAGTTTATGTCCACCCTATTACAAAAAAGGGTTACCTAGTAAGTCCTAAAGAACGCTGGTGGTGTGTGGGTTAAGCACTGGCCTGCTAATTGCTAGGTCAGTGGTTCAAAGTCACCAACTGCTCTACAAAGAAAGATGAGGCTGGCAAGACAAAGGCTGTGTACTGGCAGCCAGAAGGCAGGCTTTGTAGAATGTGCCCTTGGGTTGTTTAAATGATTATATATTCCTGAGTGTTTTTGTGTACATAAAAACAACAACAACAACAACAACAACCAGAGGGAATAGAAGCAAATACTGTTGAATGGTGATGCATGGAGGGAATTGTAATCATTGCAATGATACAAAATAGGATGAGTGCAAAACTGATGTTCTCCCATGTAAACTATCACTCAATGCACAATAAAAGCTTTAAAAGAGAAAGATGAGGCTGGCTGCTCAAATCAAGATTTACAGTCTTAAGAACCCTAGGTCTGCTCTGTGTTGGAGTACTTGTGTAGTGCTGTAGGATGAGCACTGGATCACAAGGTTGGTTTGAACTGCAAGGTAGGCAGTTCAAATCTACCAGCCACTCCTCAGAAACCCTATACATGGTCACTATGAGTTGGAACTGACTCAGCACTAATCAACAACTCTGTGTTGAAATACAACCAGAATGCTTCTTAGAAGCTAAGATGTTTAGTCGTCTTCTCTCATATTTTGAATGTATTAACAGAAGGGTTTAGTCCCTGGAGAAGAACATCATGCTTCATAAAGTGAAGGGTCAGTGAAAAAGCGGAAGATGAGATGAATTATCCCCCAATGAGATGGATTGGCACAGTGGCAACAGCATTGGGCTCAAACATAGGCATGATTGTAAAGTTGGCACAGGACTGGACAGTGTTTCATTCGGTTGTGCGTAAGGCCATCATGAGTCAGAACCAACTTGATGGCACCTAACAACAACGTGGCATCAGGGTTGGAGGAAGACTCATTAACAACCTGCGATATGCAGATGATACAACTTTGCTTGCTGAAAGTGAAGAGGACTTAAAATATGTATTGATGAAGATCAAAGACAACAGCCTTTGGTAGGGACTGCATCTCCAAGCAAAGAAAACAAAAATCCTCACCACTGGACCCATAAACAACATTTTTATCAATGGAGAAAAGATTGAAGTCGTCAAGGACTTCTTTATTATTGGATCAACTATCAACACTCATGGAAACAGCAGTCAAGAGATCAGACGACGTATTGCATTAGGCAAATCTGCTGCACAAGACCTTTTAAAAGTGTTGAAGAGCAAAGATGTCAGCTTAAGGACTAAGGTGTGCCTGACCCAAGCCATAGTATTTTCAATAGCCTCATATGCATGCGAAAGCTGGACAATGACTAAGTAAGACCATAGAAGAATTGACGCATTTGAGTTATGGTTTTGGAGGAGAATATTGCAAGTGCCATAGACTGCCAGAAGAACCAACAGATCTGTTTTGGAAGAAGTGCAGCCAGAGTGCTCCTTGGAGGCCAGGATGGCTAAACTTCGTCTCTCATACTTTGGACATATTGTCAGGAGGGAATAGTCACTGGAGAAGGATATCACGTTTGGTAAGGTGGAGGGTCAGAGAAAAAGAGGAAGACCCCCAGCAAGATGGATTGGCAAAGTGGTAGCATCAGTGGGCTCAAGTGTGGCCACAATAGTGAGGTTGGCCCAGGATCAGGCAGTGTTTTGTTCTGTTGTGCATAGGGTCGTTATGAGTCGGTACTGACTCAATGGACCTGACAACAACATCAACAGAGTTGTTGTTGAGTGCCGTCAAGTCAGTTCCAACTCATATCGACTCTGTTTTAGAGGTTTTGAATGGCTGACCTTTTCATTAGCAGTCTAGTGCTTATCTTACAGTGCCACACAAGGACTCCATAGGGTCACTCTAGGGTCACTATGAGATGGAACTGACTCAATTACACTTAACAATAACAACAGCAACAGAGGGAGACAGACAGAGAGAAGGGTGTCCTGGCACTCTTTTCGTGCTCTTTGTACCATTCCTCACTGCGCAGGTGCACAGGTAGGAGGCAGTCGCTTCCACTGGTCATAGGGGACGGTCTGGTTTATGCTCTGATTTCCTTTTCTAGAAGAGAGAGAATGGAAGCTTGGCTCACTACTGGATTCCTGACTTTCTGCATAGTTCCTCTGACTTGTATGTAGTTACAATACAGGATGAATTAGAGGTGGGACTTCCCAGAGGAAAGTTAGTCCTGGGAAGGTGCATTCTTCTGGTGTGTCTATAAGGTGTGCTAAATCCCATAGTGTTACCAATTTAGATTTGAAATGCACCTGGAAGATGACATGAACCAGGCTTACACTTAGAACAGTGTTACCTGGACTGCCAGGGAAAGGCGGCTTCTGAAGGAGTGGCCACTAGGGTGGGGTGGGTGTCCCAGGAGTCTGAGGTTCTTTCATGGAGGTTCCTAGTGGGTGAAGGAATGAATAAAGAAGGGAGTTGGAGGCAACACTGTTCCGGTGAGTTCAGTTTGAGACCTGCCATGTCCAGGTAAATCTCTTTGTTTGAGATCACATTACAATTTAAAACGTTATTTACACAGCCAGAGATTTTAGACAAAACCAAAGCTGTTAGATTTTGTTACTTTCAATAAAATAAGGTAGCAGTTATGAGTGACCTCAGATACCAGACGACCTGGGTTTCAATTCCCAGAGACACAGGGCACCTTTGGAAACATTCTAAGCTTCTATTTCTTCGTGTCAGAGTAGGGCTTTCTCTGTAGTGTTGCACAGGAATTAATTGGGTTATTCTTTGTAAAGTTCTGGATCTAGCATCTACCTCCCAGTGAATGTTTTATTCCTGTTAGTTTGGTTTCCACATAATGCCTTTCTCCACCATCCCCAGAGATACAATTCTGCAAAACATTTTAGGATTGAGAGCTCCCAAAGACAACATGATCTTTTGGAAGGTGCTCTCGGTTCTCCCATTACGCAGTTTCAGACCCAGCACTCTGACTTTTGCTCCCTTTTGTAACATACAAGTTTTGAACGCCAGGGCAATGTGATCATTCAGTTTCCAAAAAGCTCCCCTAGCCACTAGGATCTCTGAATACAGACTATGTGTATACAGGAGAGAATTGAACAAGTTTTAAGATACAAAGTGTTTAAGAAAATGCTAAGTAGGATAAGCACTGGACTGCTAACAGAGAGGTCAGCAGTTCAAACCTACCATCTGCTCCTTGGAAACCCTATCCAGGTTCTTATGAGTCAGAACCAACTCAAAGACACTTAACAACAAGTATAAGCCAGAGCATATGACACATTTGAGCCAGTTCAGTCATGGCTGACGACACCCAAATTCTAAAAGTTTTGGGAATCTGAATAACCAGAATGGGACAAATTATTGGTCAAAGCCCTGGGATGGGACACTTGAAAGAGGTGTAGTGATTCCTTTCTGGAGCTTGATGTGGGTGGTTGAATTATTGTCAGGACTGTGAAAATAACACAAATTCAAAGCAGAGAGGTCAGTCACCATCTTTAAGCAGAATACCACTGTTTCTGACTCTACTTTTCAAGAAATTTGATTGCTACACAATGCACATACTGCCCTTGTTTTCTAAGAAGGAGATCAAGTTTCTAGGAGGATGTTGACCCATAATGGTTCCTGTTCTGGTTACCATTCCGGTTCACTGACATTTAACAGTTTTGTGGCAAAACCATTCTGGTTACTCTTCAATGGCCATGACTGAATCAGGAAGAGTTGTTTAAAAGTCCTGGTATAAACATCATAGAATGACCATATATACGTGCCTTTTCTGAAACTAGAAGGTAGCAAGAAAAATGGTAATAAATGAATGCTTTTGATTGGCTACCAGTTTTTCCTGACAAACCCAATCCCATTGTTTGCCATCTTGTCAATTCTGACTCAAGGCATCCTTTTGTAAAAAGGTCTACTCTTAGGGCCACAAATGTGGGGCCGGGCCCACTACTTACCAAACACAGCTGCACTGTACTCTTATGGTATGTTGTTGTTGTTGTTGTTAAGTGCCATTGAGTCAGTTCTGACCCATAGCGATCCTGTATAGGATTTCCAAGGAGCATCTGAGGAGCCTGAACCACTGACCTTGCAGTTCAAACCGACTTTTCAGTGGTCCAGCACATTAACCCACAGCACAACACCAGGACTCCTACTCTTGTGTTATAAAGAGCTCCTATTTTTTTTTACCAGGAAGGGAGATATATGGTATCAGATAATACTTGTGCCACTACTCATCTGTCAGTTGGTCATACACTGGAGGCTTGTGAGGTGTTGTGATTCTAGGAGCTATGCTACTGGTACTTTAAATACCAGCAGGGTAACCTATAGTTTACAGGTTTCAGCTGAGCTTCCAGATTAAAACAGATTAGGAAAATGGAGGGATGGATTACTTCAGAATATTCAGTCATGACTTCAGAATATTTAGTCATGAAAATCTTGTGACTAACAGTGGAACACTGTCAGATAGCACCAGAATATTAAATATTGAAACATGATGAAGAGCACAAGAATACCGTCAGATACAGGACTGGAAGATGAGCCCCTCAGGTTGGAAGGCACTCAAAATAGAACTGGGGAAGAGCTGCTTCCTCAAGGAGAGTTGACTGTTATGACGAGAATGGAGTGAATGGAAGGACCTTCATTTGCTGATGGGGCACAACTCAAAAGAAGGAAAAACCACTGCAAACATCCACTAACAATCAGAACATGGAATGCACAAAGTATGAATCTAGGAAAATTTGAAGTTTTCAAAACTGAAATGGAACACTCAAACATCGATATCCTAGGCATTAGTGAGTTGAAATGGTCTGGCATTGGCCATTTTGAATCTGACAATCACATGGTTTACTATACTGGGAAGGAAAAATTAAAGAGGAATGGCATTACATTCATTATCTAAAAGAACATTTCAAGATCTATCTTGAAGTACAATGTTACCTGTGATAGGATAATATCCATATACTTACAAGGAAGACCAGTTAATACCATTATTATTTGATTTTACACACCAACCACTAAAGCCAGTGATGATGAAATTGAAGAATTCTACCTAGTTCTTCAGTGTGATATTGATCAAACTGTAATCAAGTAGTATTGATAATATCGATCAGAATGCAAAGGTTGGAAACAAAGAGGAAGGACCAGTAGTTGGAAAATATGACCTGAGTGAAATGAATGATGCTGAAAATTGTATGATAGAATTTTGCAAGACCAATGACTTCTTCATTACAAATACCTTTTTAAAAAACATAAAGATGATTATACACAGCACTAGATGGAATACACAGAAATTAAATCAATTGCATCTGTAGAAAGAGACAGTGAAAAAGCTTCATATCATCAACCAAAGCAAGGCCAAGGGCAGACTGTAGAACAGACCATCAATTGCTCATATGCAAGTTCAGGCTGAAGCTGAAGAAAATGAAAATAAGTCCACAAAAGCCAAAACATGACCTTGAACATATTCCACCTGAGATTAGAAATCTAAAGCACAGATCTGATGAATTAGGCACTAATGACTAGAAACAAGAAGAGTTGTGGGATGACATCAAGAACATAATACAAGAAAAAAGCAAATAGTTATTAAGAAGACAAGAAAGAGGACAAAGATAAAAATGGATGTCAGAAGATACTCTGAAACTTGCTCTCCAGCATCAAGATACTAACACAAGTGGAAGGAATGAGGCGGTAAAAGAACTGAATAGAAAATTTCAAAGGGCAATTCGAGAAGAAAAGGTCAAATATTATGATGAAACATGCAAAGACCTAAAGTTAGAAAACCAGAAGGGAAGAACACACTCAGCATTTCTCAAGCTGAAAGAACAGAAGAAAAATTTAAAGCCTTGCCTTGATTGCAAGGATTTTATGGGTAAAATAAGGAACTCTGGTAGCTTAATGGTTACGAATTGGGCTGCTAATCTCAAGGTCAGTAGTTTGAAACTACCAGTGGTTCCACAGGAGAAAGCTGAGGTTTTCTGCTCCTATAAAGATTTACAGCCTTGGAAACCCCAGGCAGGGTCACTATGAGTCAGGACTGACTCCACGGCACATAACCACCACGATGGGTAAAATACTGATGATTCAGAAAGCATCAAAAGAAGATGGAAGAGTTACTGTACTAAAAAAGTCAAAGGTCAAATGGTCAATGTCCAACCATTTCAAGAGGTAGCATATGATCAATAATAACCAATGACACTGAAGAAAGAAGTCCAAGGTGCACTGAAAATACCTTTCTCCAGGGGGAGAAAGGAATCATGATTGGTAAAGTGGAGGGTCAGCAAAAAAAGGAAGCCCTCCAATGAGATGGCTTAGCACAATGGCAGCAGCAATGGGCTCGAGTGGAGCAATGATTGTAAGGCTGGCGCAGGACCAGGCAGTAAGTTTTGTTCTGTTGTGCGTAGGGTCACTATGAGTTGGTACGGACTCGACAGCATCTAACAACAACAAACAACAATGCAAACAAGTGGTAAAAATAGAGACACTGATGGCTGGGGAAATACAGCAGAAAGCACAACTACACGTGGGTTAGAGAATTGAGAAAAATTTCACAGGAAGGCATTTGAGTTGTATCATAACATGTAAGCAGGATTTCAACTGAAAAAAAAAAAAGGGGGGATGGGTGGGTTCTAGACACAGTGCAGTGCAATACATTATTTATTTATAAATTCCACCAAATGCATAAACAGAATGGTGGGCTTCCGAGCTCACAGAACAAGTAAAGTTATATGACTTTGGGTAGGAGCTTGCTTCCAGAACAGGGTGTCTCCATAGGCTTACTTGAGGAGGTAGATTTGCTGACCCATTGAACTAGAGCTGAGGCCTTCAGGCTGAGGTTTATGGTGGAGCAGTCTGCTCTGTGGGCATTATCAGCAGCTATTAAAAAGCTTTGTAACATTGCCAGAGCAAGACAGAGGCCAGGCCAAGGACCCAAGGCTTGGAGAGAGGCCTTCCTATGGGCACAGCCAAGAAGAGGCAGTCCTGCTGGGAAGAACTGTAATTTGAACATTTCTGACCCTGAATTGTAATCTGTTAACTTCCCTAGTAAACCTCATAACTGTGAATATGGTGTCTGAGTTCAGTGTGGCCATTGAAGTGAATTATTGAACTGAGCTGAGTAGAGAGGGCCGTGGGACAATTGGTTGGTGTCCATTTTTGTACCAGGAAATATGCAAGGGAGCAGAGAGCTTGAGTTATTCAGGAAATGCAAAAGGTAAATGTGAATGGATGTGAGTTGATGTGTATGTGTGGCTAGAGAAAGGTAAATCAGAACCAAACTATAGAATTATTAGGTGCCATTGTTAAGAGTTTCTCTTTTACCCTTTTCACAGTGGAATCAATGGGTATGCTTAAGGCAGATAAGTTAGGAGAATGAATTTGCTTTTTATGACATGGACTGTGTTTGTCCTGTGGAAGAGTGGAGGAAGATTGAACTTGGGAGAGGCTGTGGCAGGGAACGTAGTTAGAACATTATTGCCCGAGTCCAGACAGGCTAGGACAAAAACCTAAACTTAAATTAAATGGTGATAATCCAGGCTCAAGAGACATTTCTGAGAAAGAATCTTTTGAATTTTTGGATCAGTTTTATTGGTGGAATGAGGCAGAATGAGGCAGAATGATGGAGACAAAGAAGACAGGGAACAGTAGACTTTTTTTTTCCATTGTAGTGAACATTTTTATTTAGTGTGAAAAATGATAACTGTTTTTTGTTTTTGTTTTTTAGTATGTAAGATAAAGTTGTTTCTTTCTGCTTTGCTTTTCTTGGCTAGGGTATTTAATTTCATTTTAACAAATAATGTATGGAGTATCAATTGTATGTCTGGTATGCTGTTTACCAGAAAAACATATTACTAATAAGATAGCATCCTCACTTTCTAGGAACTTAAATTCCAGTACAGGAAAAAGTCATCTAAACAAATAATTACCATAAAGTATATTAAGGAAAACCACAGAGCTATATGTAAGTACTTCTGTAAAGTGTTCTATTATGGTTAGCATGGAACTCCTCTTTACATGTGAGGTCCTGTCTCTGGTTCCCAGATGGAATGGCTCTTATAGATATCAGGTGTTTCCTTAACAGAAACCAGAATTACACATAGATTGTGGTAGAATGCAAGTAGAGGCATATAGAAGAAAGGGATGAAAAAAACAACTCAAGATGGAACTTTCTCTTTTGTAAGGACTTAATTGTTTGCATTTTTGTTTCTAATCTAGATGGTAAGAGTTGTGTATTGTACTTACTATACCAGAAAGATGTTTACCTGTACTTTACTGACTATACAAAGGCTTTCAATTGTGTGGACTATGACAAGCTATGGACAGCATTGCGAAGTATGAGTATTCCGGAACACTTAATTGTGCTCATGAGGAATCTGTACCTGGACCAAGAAGCAGTTGCTCAAACAGAACAAGGGAACCCTGAGTAGTTTAAAATGAGGAAAGGTGTGCACCAGGATTGTATTCTTTCACCATAGTTATTCAATATGTGTGCTGAGCAAAAATCAGAGAAACTGGATTATAGGACGGAAAAAGCTGGATACTCTATACAGGGTCACTATGAATCGGAACTGACTTAACATCAACAACATTGTAGTAAACAGGTCACAAAACATTTTCCACTTCTATCATCTTCACACGCACAGTTCAGTGACGTTAGTTATGCTCTTCATCTTTTTTATTTTGAAGTTTTAATGGTAAAGTGACAACTTTTGCTGCTTTGTTATATCTTCTTGAAGACTTTTAAACTAAAATGTGTTTTTGTTATTGTTTTTATTATGAGAAAATCATGGAAAGATTAATTTTAAGGGCTTTATTTCTGCTCTTAATGTTTGGCACTCTTTATCAATTTCTCAGCTCTGTTGTTAGCGTTACTGACAGCGTTAGAGCTACTTAACTGAACTATAACTCAATTAGTCTCTTTCCATTATTTATATCTAATCATTAATTAATTAATACTGTATACTCTTCAACAGAATACCACCTTGAAGTGTAACACCTTCAAGTGGGTCTTGGGGTCATAGGCAGAACTAGAATAATAATTAATCAAATGTTCCCTTGATAATCCTCCCCACACGGTGAGCTACAGCTAATATAAACTCAAGCTATTGGACCATTGCACTGAGTTCATTTCAATGCCTCTGACATATGTGAGCTGCAGAAGACTGTGGTGCTTTAGAAGCTAAGTCTTTATAACTTGTACATAGGAGTTCCGACTCTAAGGCTTTTAACCAGAACATTTGTTTCCTGAAGTTGTTTCTTTAAACTTATGGGGAATAGCTCAAGTAAAAGGAAGACTCTGAGAGTTCCCTCATTCTTGTTTTCCAAAGAGGAGTGTAATTCAATGAGCACATAAGAGGCTTGGCTCATGGAACATCATTGTTTAGTTTTTGTCAAACTTTTGCTGATGCCTTTTGTAATATCATTTTTGTCATTGAACTTCCACTGTATTCAGTCACATTAAAAATATAAAAGCATATAAAATATTATGCTTTTTATAAAAATATGAAACATGCTAAAAACATACAAAACGTTCTTTCATTTTAGTTGAGGGAGGTGTTTTGTTAAAGTAAAAGTTTCCCAAATGCTACTCAGTTCCATTTGACTACTGCAAACACATTGCCGATGAGTCAACTCCAACTCTGTATCTACCATAGGACAGGGTAGAACTGTCCCATAGAATTTTCAAGACTGTAATGTCTATGGGGCTGGGAGGGGCGTGGTGGCTCCATGCAATAAACATTGGACTGTGAACCACAGGTTGGTGTTGTGAGCCCAACAGCTGCTCTGTGGGAGAAAGATGAGGCTTTCTGTTACCACAAAGATTAAAAGCCTAGGAAACCCTATACAGGGTTACTATGAGTCAGAACTGACTCGACTAACTAAAACAACTTTTGTGGGACCAGAATGCCACATCTTTCTCTTGCAACACAACTGGTAGATTTAAACATCTGATCTTTCTGTTACCAACCAAGCATTCAACCACTGCACCACCAGGGCTTTTGACTACTACAAAGAACTGACTAAAAAATATAACTGGCAAACTTCTTAGAAAATATTCAATTTGGACTTAAGGAAATGAGAAAACAATAATTAGAAAAAGTTTCTATTCTGATAATTAAATACTATACATTGCTTGATCTATAAGTGGATGAAAAAAGGGGGAAAGAGGCCCTTTTGTTTCAAGGTGATGGTTATTGTTTTGTGCCATCGAGTTGGTTCCAACACAAATTAACTCTGCATAGGGTTTTCAAAAGTGGCTGGTAAGTTTGAACTAGTGACTTCTCAGTTACCAGTCTAGTGCATATCCCACAGCATCACACCAGGGTTCTTGTTTCAAGGTGTGGTTGTAGTATAGTGTTGAGTCGCTTCCTACTCATAGCCACCCAGTGCATGGTTTCCCAGGCTGTGAATCTTTACAGGAACATGAAACCTCATCTTTCTCTCAGGGATGATTTGTATTGCTGACCTTGTGGTTACCAGTTCAATGCATAACCCACTACACCATCAATAAGAATATAGTGAATTTAAAAATAGAATAAAAATAAATATTTTCACTTAAATACTGTTTGTTGTTGTTGTTGTTGTTAAGTGTCATCGAGTTGGGTCCAACCCATAGCCACCCTGTACAGGGTTTCCGAGGGTGTAAATCTTTACGGGAGTAGAAAGCCTCATCTTTCTCCCGCGGAGCGGCTGGTAGTTTCGAACCGCTGACCTT
>NW_006408520.1:35073021-35075635 GCF_000296735.1 Chrysochloris asiatica
GATTCGTAACCACTACGCTACCAGAGCTCCTCCTTAATTAAATAGGCATTTATAAATCTTTGCAAGAGTAGAAAGCCTCATCTTTCTCCCGCGGAGCGGCTGGTAGTTTCGAACCGCTGACCTTAAGGTTCGCAGCCCGATTCATAATTAGTATGTAATAACTTCCCCTTGAGAAATCCTTCACTCAATATTTATATTAATTATAATTAGAAAAATGTGTTAATATTATATTAACTTTCATTTGTCATAGGGAAAGGTCTTCTTTTTGGCATGCTCTTTGTCATTCCTAGTGGTGTGCTGATAAATATTTAACAGCCACTCCAAAATACACACACAGACAAACATAAAAACAAAATTCTGATTTATAGTGTTGGCCAATTTCCATGGTATAAAAACTCCCACTATGACAGATTTCAACTATCCAAATTATGTCGCTGAAAAGAGTTGGTACCAGCTGGCTACAGGGTAACACTGATTCTGACTTTGAAACTGGCTGAAACAAGTATTTTTCTTTTTAATATCTGGACTTCTGGTACTACTTAGGTCTATTCAGTAATTTTTGTTTCTTTCAAATAGATCATACTTTGTTTTATCAAATATTTAAATGGATAGAACACTTAAGAGGCTGCCAATACTTTTATGTTCTTTCAGTGAATTATGTTTTCAAAAATGGAATTTCTTATTTAGTTAGTACCCCCTACCTCCTCTTCATCATCTTTGGTACTTTATATTATAAAGGGAAATGTCCTGGAAGTCCACATGAAAACATTTGACTGTGTGCTTCAACTGGCTTTTAATCCACATCAATTTAGAAACTTGGAATTATTTAAAGTAGTTCTAGCTGTTCAAAGGTTTGCAATTAGCACTTTAATTTGTGCAAATGGCACAGGAAATGCTGTATCAAAATGGACTGTTTATTTTAACAAGAAAACCTTTTTTAAAAAAAGTTTTAAAAAGAGTCAGTGGCAATCAATGTGCACAGTACTACTTTTTCACCAAGAGAGAGCAACATAAGCACACTTTACAAAAATACATTTAAGTGGCCATCTTATGTTATAAGCAGAAGCTTTATGTACATGCTTTATTTAGGAATCTATTACTTTACCTGTCTCTGAACTTGATGGAGTAGGTGCAGTGATTAGTTAGGGTTATAACAGTTGATGACGCATGATATAGAGACTAAATTTTTTTGTCTTTAGATGTTTTCTATGCACAATATGTTTCTTCTTTCGGATTTCACTTATGGTCCATGTTTATGAATTTCTGAACACTGGCACTGGTTTTTGTGTGTGTTGTAAATGACTTTCAACAAGATACGTGTCTCCATCTGGCATAATGAATGAAGTTAAGAAATATTATAAGAACAGTCTTAAATATATGAGTGATGGATTTAAAATTTTTGCTTTGTTTTTAAATAATTAAGGTACATAATGTCCAGCTTTAAGAGAACTGGTATATTTGGAGAATTTCTTTATGAGATTTTTGTAACATTAAAAGTAATAGCTATGAACGGAATCACCTCAATAGTACACAATAATAACACGTGTAATAACAACTATTTTAATATTAACAACTAAGATGACCAAAAAAATCAGTAAGTGTGAAGATTTCACTAATAAATATTAAACTTAAAATAAATTATAATTAATTTTGTCTTACGTTTTTTAAAATTTTATGTTTGTAGGATGCTGTTTCTTCTCTAGGTTTGCATTTGTTGTTGTTGTTAAGTGCTGTAGAGTCGATTCTGACCCATAGCAACCCTGTATAGGGTTTCCCAGGAGCAGCTGGTGAGCTTGAACCACTGACCTTATAGTTCAAACGACTTTGCCGTCTGACGCATTAGCCCACAGTGCCACACCACGATTTTGGTAAAACACAGTATCTTTCACTTGTGGTAACTAAATAGTAAATTTACATTGCTTTCATGTAACAGTAAGAATACCTGAAAAACATATCAGTTAAAACTTGATAACTCCAACTCTTAAAAATGCCAGTGATAAACGATTCATTATACTTATTAAACTCATGTTTTATGGCTCTTTAGATACTTGTCAACCTCTTGGGGGCCAGGGGCATTTGCCAGAATAAGAGAAGAAAACGAAGAGAAAAAAGTTCAAGTCTACAAATAAATGCAATAGATTTGTGCTTTTAAAAGTTACTTTCATGTGATTTTTAAACTCAGAAAAAAAGCACACATTTTTCACTTATTTTTAAAACATTTCTTTTTAGAAGTCTTTATAGGAAGAGGCTTGTGGATTTAACAAATTCTGTGTAAATATTTGCATGGTTTTTGTAGCTTGCTGTTAGGAATGATGACAGGCAAGTGTTAAGAATGTCAGTGCCATGAGGAGGCGTTGGCCTGTGTAAATTGCACCCTTGTGTCTTTTACTGATCTTGTCCTTTTGTACCTATCTTTGGAAAAACAGTGACACTGGGTCTAATTTACATTTGACAGTTACATGAGGACATACCAACTTTATTCAATGAGTCATCGATTTTTTAAAGTCTATTCCTAGGTATAAATACATATACACATATATTTGTTGTTGTTAAGTGCCATCGAGTTGGTTCCTACCCAGAGGCTGTAAATCTTTACGGGAGCAGAAAGCCTCAT
>NW_006408520.1:35075801-35081319 GCF_000296735.1 Chrysochloris asiatica
TCACCAGCCGACCCTATACAGGGTCGCTATGAGTTGGAAACAACTCAAAGGCACTTAACAACAATGACATAGACTTTTAAAATCCATTAATCAATCAACAGATTAGTTAAACAGATATTTATTGAACACATACTGTATGCTAGGCACTCCTGTGAGTGCAAGAGAACCAAAGGGGGAAAATATCTATTCACTGAAAGAATATTTCATTGAAAAGCAAAGGTCCTGGAAAAGTGAAAGATGAATTGTTTAATAAACAGAGAAAGGCCAGTGTGACTGGTTTGTGATGAATTAGGGAGGGTGGTACAGATAACGTGAACAAGGAGCTATGCACAGGGCACTTTCTAGGTCTACATACATTGGGAAGTTAGAATGTTTTAAGCGAAGGAGTGATGTGATCTGCTAAACCTTTAAAAAGAAAAAATCTTCTATGTGTTAAACAGATTGTAGGGTGGCAAGTGGTGGTGGTAGTGATGGTTATGTACCGTGGAGTCGGTTCCGACTCATAGTGACCCTGTACAGGGTTTCCGAGGAGGCTGTAAATGTTTATGGGAACAGAAAGCTTCACCTTTCTCCTGCGGAACAGCTGGTAGTTTCGAACTGCTGACCCTGAAGCTAGCAGCCTGATTCGTAACCACTACGCTACTAGAGAGTGAATATAAAATCAGTTGGAAAGCTATTAAAGTTTCAGTTAGAGATAGGAGCCCTACTGATGTTGTTGGATAAACACTCGACTGCTAACTGCAACATTGGCACTGCAAACCCATCAACTACTCTACAAGAGAAAGATGAGGATTTCTGGCTCCCTTAAAGGTTTATACAGCTCAGAAACCTTATACATTACAGGAGTTGGAATCAACTAGATAGCACTGTTTTGTTTTGTTTTGAAGAGATACTGGTAGCTTTGACTAGGACAAAAAAGAACAGAAAACTTGAAAGGTTAGGAACATATTGGGAGGTTGAGTAAATGGCACTTGCTGATGGATTGATTTGTGTGTTGGGAGTCAATAAAGAAAAGGAATGACAGATGATTCCTATGAGCTTGTAATTGAACATCTGGGTTCATGGTGGTGCCATTGATTGAAATAGAGAGGAACAGATTCCGGAAGGGCTGGGATATCCAGACAATTTGATATTCAAGTGAATATGGACGGTAGATATAACAGCTGCTGTTATCTTCTTCTTGTTGAAGTGCCGTGGAGTCGTTTCCAACTCATAAAGACCCTGTATAAGGTTTCTAAGGAGTAGCTGATGAGATTGAATCACCGACCTTGTGGTTCAAACCGACCGTGCGGTAGAATGCTTATCCTACAGCGCGGTATTTTAGCAGCTACTATTTGGCGCTGCAGGTTAATGCGCTGGACTGCAAGGTCGGTTTGAACTTCAAGGTCGGCAGTTCCAGCTCATCAACCGCTCCTCAGAAACACTATATAGGGTCGCTATGAGTTGGAACCGACTCGACTGCTCTTAACAACAACAGCATTATATTACCTTAAGGGATCATGGTGGCTCCATACATAGGCACTAGACTGAACTGCAAGGTCCGCAGTTTGAGCTCGCCGGCCGATCTGCAGGAGAAAGATGAGGCTTTCTGTTCCTATGAAGATTTAAAGCCCAGAAATCCTATATAGGGTCGCTATAAATCGGAACTGACTTGGCGGCACTTAACAACAATAAGATTATTTTAGCTATTTTCAACGGCGAAAACTGAATACCGAGATGTTAAGCGTCTAACCCAGGATCACCTAGTTTAGTCAGTAGATTAGAATACAGGAAACCTGACTCCAGAAACTGCATTGATTGTTAATCACCTCACTGTCAAGTTGGCATTTAGGGTTGGAGATTTTTAAAACCACGAGGTTGGAATGAACTCACTTTGGAGAAATGATAGAAAGGAGCTAAAGACACATGGCCAAATCCGGATTACTCCCATATGAGAATCAATGCAGGAGCTGAGAAGGCAGCAAGGGAGCCTGAAAAGGAGCAGTCACTAAGGCCACAGGAAAACCAAGGTCATATGGGGCCACAGAAGGGGTCATGGGTTGAATTATGTGTCCAAAATTATGTGCTGTAAATCTCCACCTCTATGGCTGTGGTGTTCTGCAAAGAATGAGTATTTCAGAACACTTCATTGTGCTCATGAGGATCCTGTACATAGACAAAGAGATAGTCATTTGAACAGAACAAGGAGACACTGAATGGTTTAAAATCAGGAAAGGTATGTGCGACAGGCTTGTATTCTTTCACCATACTTACACAATCTGTATGTTGAGCAAATAATCCAAGAAGCTGAAAAATATGAAGGAGAACATGGCATCAGGATTGGAAGAAGACTCATTAACAGCCTGTGATATGCCGATGATGCAACCTTGCTTACTGAAATAGAAGAGGACTTAAAATATTTACTGATGAAGATCAAAGACCACAGCTTTCAGTATGGATTGCACCTCAATGTAAAGAAAACAAAAATCCTCACATCCGAACCAGTAAATAGCATCATGATAAATAGGGAAAAGAATGAAGTTGCTGAAGACTTCATTGAAGCAGCAGTCAAGATATCAAATGACATATATTACATTAGGCAAATTTGACACACAAGACCTTTTTAAAGTGATTAAGGGCAATGATGTCAGTCTGAGGAGTAAGGTGTGCCTGACTCAAGCCATGGTATTTTCAATAACCTCATCTGCATGTGAAAGTTAGACAATATATTAGGAAGACTATAGGAGAATTGATGCATTTGAGTTATGGTGTTGGGGGAGAATATTAAAAAGTATCATAGACTGCCAAAAGAACAAATAAATCTGTGTTGAAAGAAATACAGCTAAATTGCTCCTTAGAAGCCAGGATGGCCAGATTTCATCTCTCATACTTAGGACATGCTATCAGAAGGGACCAGTCCTAGGAGAAGGACAGCATGCTTGGTAAAATGGAGAGTCATTGAAAAAGAGGAAGACACCCAATGAGACAGATTAACACAGTGGCAGCAGCAATGGGCTCAAATGTAACAAATATTGTGAGGCTGCTGCAAGACTAGGCAGTATTTTGTTCTGTTTTGCATCAGGTCACTATGACTCAAAACCAACTTGATGGCACCTAACAACAACAACTATGCCTGTGGTTACAATATCATTTATGAATGAGTGGTCTGTTATGTTAATGAGACAGGATTAATATACAGTGAATCTTTTGAGATATGAAAGAGATTAAACAAGCACGTGAGTGAGCAGAGATGGGGTACAATATATGCCAAGACATATAAAGGACTCCAACTACCATATTGTGGGAAGCATAATTATCAAGAAGTAGAAGCCAAAGGGACAGAAACGCAAGAGTTAGTTCCTTGAATCTGGACTTTTAGCCTCCTAAGGAGCCTTGGTAGCATAGTGGTTACGAATCGGGCTGCTAATCTCATGGTCAGCAGTTTGAAACTACCAGCTGCTCTGTGGGAGAAAAATGAGGCTTTCTGCTCCCGTAAAGATTTGCAGCCTCAGAAACCCTGTACAGGGTCGATATGACTCAGAACCGATTCCACGGTACTAAACAATAACAGACTATGAGAAAGTGAAATTCTGTTTTCTGAAGCCATCCACTTGTGATATTTATGTCTAGGAGCAGTAGATTACTAAGACAGAATTCAAGAGAAGAATTGTTTGGAGGAGTAGAATGTTGTGTAGATGTTGAGTAAGATGAGAAGAGTGGGATCAAAATGTCGATTTGGTCAAATGGGGTTGTTTGTGGGTGACCTTCACGAGAGCAGTTTTAGTGGCCTGATGGGAAAAGAAGCCATTTTAGGTTGAACATAATATGAAAGCATAATTACTAACACTTTTAAAGTGTTGAAGAGCAGAGATGTCAGCTTGAGGACTAAGGTGCGCCTGACCCAAGCCATGGTATTTTCAATAACCTCATATGGATGCGAAAGCTGGACAGTGAATACGGAAGATCATAGAAGAATTGATGCCTTTGAGTTGTGGTGTTGGAGGAGAATACTAAAAGTGCCACGGACTGCCAAAAGAACCAATAAATCTATTTTGGAAGAAGTGCAGCCAGAGTGCTCCTTGGAGGCCAGGATGGCTAAGCTTCGTCTCTCATACTTTGGACATATTGTCAGGAGGGAATAGTCACTGGAGAAGGATATCATTCTGGGTAAGATGGAGGGTCAGAGAAAAAGAGGAAGACCCCCAACGAGATGGATTGGCCAGGTGGCATCATTGATGGCGTCAAGTGTGGCAGCGGTAGTGAGGTTGGCCCAGGATTGGACATTGTTTCGTTCTGCTGTGCATGGGGTCGCTATGAGTCGGTTCCGACTTGATGGCACCTGACAACAACAATTACTAACACAAAATTAGGAAGATATGTTACTGTAAATGTATAATGTGGACAGTGAATTACATTTTCCCACCTGAGTCAATATTGGGAACAGTATAGAATCTAGAGTCAGACACACCCATCATCACACAACATAAAACTTGCCCCATCACAACATAGTGAGAAGACAGCTGTCAGAACAAAGGCCCAATGGTCCCCACGGGGAGAACTCAGACCCACTGTATAGTGTTAGACAGACAGGGAGCTGGAGCAATCTACAGTCACGGTAAGAACCTCAGAAAGTCCTTTGGAGGAAGGCAAAGCTTTCAGGAGAAACCAGTTGATAATATTCATTATTCAGAACTTTGAGTAAGACTAAGGTTAATAAGAAAGACCCTAAAATGATAATAAGATGAAAAATCTGAATGATTTGGGGGCGTTGGAGTTTTATTAAATACGGTATAATTAATATTTGTAAAACAATTTCACTTTGTTCTGGGGATATAATTATTCTGGGATATGAAATAAAGCAAACTGATAGTTGAGCTAGAGTTTTTACATGCTATTTTCTAGGAATTATCGAAGTTTTCATTCTAACATCTGCTTCTCTATTTACTGATTTCCTATAAGGATGTTTTTTATTGTTCTATAAAAACTGCCACCAACCATCCCTCCTACAGCACCTTATACTCATGCTGGGTTCTAGGATTCAGTGCAATGAGCACACAGAACTCAGACACCATACTGAGAGGATTTATTAGGGAAGTTGTTGGTGTTGTTAGGTGCTGTTGAGTCAGTTCCAACTCATAGTGATCCTATTAATAAATGAATGAAACATTGTCTGGTCCTGTGCCATCCTCACAATTGTTGTTATGCTTGAGCCCATTGCTGCTGCAACTGTGCCAATCCATCTCATTGGTTTCTACCTCTTTACCAAAAAATGATATCCTTCTCCAGAGACTGAAATCTCCTGACAACATGATCAAATCACGAGAGAGAAAATCTCACCATCCTGTTTTCTAAGGGTCCTTCTGGTTATACTTTTTCCAATATAGATTTGTTTATTCTTCTGGCAGTTCATGGTCTTCCTCAACACCATAATTCAAATGCATGGATTCTTCTATGGTCTTCCTTATGCACTGTCCAACTTTCACATACATATGAGGTGATTGAGAATACCATGATTTGGATCAGGCACATCTTAGACCTT
>NW_006408520.1:35081874-35083651 GCF_000296735.1 Chrysochloris asiatica
GATGTCATGTTCTTCATATAATTCAGTTTCTTGGGTTTTTTGCTCTGCATACAGGTTAAGTATGGTGAAAGAATACAACCCTGATACAAATCTTCTCTGATTTTAAACCATTCAGTAAGTATCCCCTTGCTCTGTACTAATGACTGCTTCTTGGTCTATGTACAGGTTCCTCATGAGTATAATTAAGTGTTCTGAAATACCTGTTCTTTGCAATGTTATCCATAGTTTATCATGGTCCACACAGTTGAAAGCATTTGCATAGTCAATAATGCACAAGTAAACATCTTTCTGGTATTCTCTGCTCTCAGCCAAGATCTGTCTGATGTCAGCAATAGACGTTGTGCCATGAATTTCTGGCAGCTCCCCGTCAATGTTCTTTTGGAATCATGTTTTAATTATCTTCAATAAAATTTTACTTATATACAATACTACTGATACTGTTCAACAATTTCCGCATTCTCTTGGGTTATTTGTTTTTGGGATTGGGCACAAATATAGATTGCTTCCACTCGGTTGGCTAGGTCTTCCAAATTTCTGGGCATAGATGAATGAGAGCCTCCAGTGCTAGCTACATCAGTTTAATAATAATAATAATAATAAATTAAAAAAATCAATTTGTATTGCATAGCTTCCTGGACGCTTGCTTTTTGCCAATGCCTTCAGTGCAGCTTGGACTTCTTCCTTCATTACCATCAGTTTTTGATCATATGCTAGCTACCTCTTGAAGTGGTTCAATAGCAATCATTTATTTTGGTTATAGTGACTCTGTATTCCTTCCATCTTCTTTTGATGCTTTCTGCACCGTTTAATATTTTGGCTATAGAATCCTTCAATATTGCAAGTTAAGCCTTAACATTTTTCTTCAGATTTTCAGCTTGAGAATTGCTAAGTATATTCTTCCCTTTTAGTTTTTTAATTCCAGGGATCACACAGTTCATTATAATACTTTACTTTGTCTTCTTGAACTACCATTTGAAATTTCTGTTTGGCTTTTTTTTTTACATCCTTATTTTTTCCATTTGTTTTAGCTTCTCTACACACAAAATCAAGTTTCAGAGTCTTTTCTGACATCCATTTTGGTCTTTTCTTTTTAATAAACTATTGCTTTCTTCTTGTATGATGCTCTTGATGTCACCCTGCAACTCTTCTGGTCTTTGGTCAAATCTGCTATTGAGATGGTCTCTAAATTTATATGGGATATATTCAAGGTCATTTTTTGGCTCTCATAAGCTTGTTTTAATGTTCTTCAACTTCAACCTGAACTTGCATATGAGCAATTGATGGTCTGTTCCCCAGTCTGCCCCCGACCTTGTTTTGGCTGATGATATTCAGCTTTTCCAGTCTCTTCTCACAGGTGTAGTCAATTTGATTCCTGTGTATTCCATCTGGTGAGGTCCACATAGAAAGTCCCTAGAGAAGGACATTATACTTGGTAAAGTGGGGGGGTCAGCAAGAAAGAGGAAGGACCAACAAGATGAATTGAAACCATGGCAGCAGCTATGGGCTCAAGCATAAGAACAGTTATGAGAGTGGTGCAGGACTGGGCAATGTTTCATTCTGTTGTACCCAGGGTCACTATATATTGGAACCAACTGGACAGCATCCAACAACAACAGGTTTTCTGACTCATGGAGCTAGAGTCATGTGTTTTCAGGCTGAGCTCTATGGCGGAGGGGTGTGTCCTATGGGCATTTATCAGAAGTCCTAAAAAAGCTATGTAACACTGGCCAGGCAGAAAGTGGCCTTCCTGAGGAGAGGCTGTCCTGACAGGAACAAC
>NW_006408520.1:35084271-35085137 GCF_000296735.1 Chrysochloris asiatica
GATTCAAATTTATGCACTAACCAGTAATGATGAAATTGAAGAATTATGCCACATTTTTCAGTCTGAAATTGATCAAACATGCAATAAATATGCATTGGTAATTTCTGGTGATTGGAATGTAAAAGTTAGAAACAAAAAGGAAGGATCAGCAGATGGAAAACATGACCTTGGTGATAGAAATGATGCTGGCTATCACATGATAGAATTTTACAAGATCAATGACTTATTCACTGAAAATATCTTTTTGCAATCACTATTAACTCTGTTAGCAATCATGCTCAACTAAATCATACCACGCTCAGAAGTATCATCTCAGACCTTCTCTTACCCAGATCCATCGGGAAGAGTTGTTTTTTGGGAGTTACAAAGAAAAAAGCTAGAAGAGACATGCTAAGCAATTCACTACGCCACGGTTCTCAAATTAAAGAACTTTGTCCTGGCTCACATTCTATGAACCCGTGAGCCTAAACAAAATTAAGATGAGCTAGTGAAAATCACAGAGTGAGACTTTTAATGAACATGCTACAAGAAAAATAGAGACATGAGTGTAATCATCCCTCTATTTACAGTTGTTTAAAAAATATTATCATTGTATTTCCTAGTGATCTGTTTGGGGAAAAAGTCATACTCATACACACACACAGATAATACAATATTAACCTGGAAAAAAGTAGATCTTCCATAATACCAGTTGAATGAAGCAAAATGTGTTCAAACTTGTCTCTGTGTCATTGGATGGCTGCAGACAAATTCTCTCTATCTTCCCCTGCACACTCTTAAACTAAAGTCCCTCTTGAAAACTTGTAAGCCAGTCACTTTGTGCCTTTATTGCCCTCTCATTTTAGTTAGCCAGTGTCTAATTTGCC
>NW_006408520.1:35086090-35101204 GCF_000296735.1 Chrysochloris asiatica
TACTTCTTTCTATCCCACTCAAGTGTCTATTTTACAACAGTAGGAAAGGGAAACTCTAATATTCATAAGACAGTCAGTCAAGCATCTTAACATTATTTCTCCTCTTCTACCAATTCAGACTGTGTTTCAATCCCTGTATCACTGAGCCATGTTGTTCCAAGGTTGAGCATACATCACTATTTACCTCTGTCAAGTTATTGTTTTAAGGTGTGATTTGACATTATACTAAAAGAAACAATATACAAGTATGGGGGATAAGAATGCTGGATAAGAGTACAACCCATGCAGAAAAACTGGGGGCCTTGGATTTCCTCCACTGAGTTACTATCACCCTAAAATCCAAGGCACTGTTTTGGAAACTTTCAAGTGTCTTTAGTGATTAAAAGGGGTGGGTGAATTGTCCACCACGGGTGAATCAGGTAATTTGAACAAATTCTTGTTGCTCAGATGCCAACACACATGGCTACCAAGTGATAAGCAGATTGCAGGGAATTTAAGTCTTCAATATGTCAACATTTCTACATACAGATGGCATGTAAATAGCAAGAAATCACCCAAAAGGAACAACAAGCCAGCACCCTCAAGCAAATATATTTTGGCCCAGGACTTCCAGCAATATGGCAGCTAGGAAGATATAATACACATACTCTCTACAATGAAGATCTGAGAGATCAAATGAAACACAGATGAAAATTCTGGAACCTTGAACTTCAAAGGAAAGATTAGAGGAGTGAATTGAGTGCTTTCTGGGAGAAGAAGCTGAGCAAGGACAGAGAGAGAAGGAGACTGGTGAATGGTGAACCAGATGCAGAGACTGACTCATGAATGGCCAACCAGATATGAAACAACCATCTTGAAATTTTGTGAGCAGCTTTGGTGACAGAAAATGGCTGGCCTGGCAGAGCAGATTCATACAACAATGGGAATGGTATGAGTCTGTCTTTTTCTCCAGGCTCCCCTGGTGACTAGAGGTGTGACCAGCTCACACCCTCATTGAGCTCCAGCACAGACCCTGCTCTTCAGGAGTGTGGAGCCAGCAGCTGGTGGGGTGTTGTAGCAGTGTGAGGTGGGGGCTGGCTATGCTGCTTAGATGCCTGGATTCAGGAGGGCTTGGCTCCAGACCTACAACACCCATAGAGCCACCAGTCCTGCATTAGTCTAGCAGAAACCCTGATAATTAGCCACTTTGTCCCCAACTGCCTGTATTCCTAACAAACACTGAAACCAAGTCCATCAAGGACCTCCGTGAACTACTTCTGGATTGAATGCTCTGAACACAGATAACACTTAGGCCTATAGGAACTCCATCTAGGGCCAGGAACTCTGTGAAACATTTCACAACATGGACGAACCTGGAGGACATTACGCTGAATCAATCACAAAAGAACAAATATTGTATGATATCACTGTTGTAAAATGTTTTCTTGATAATAGAAAAAATCTATGATAATTATGGAGGTGGGGGAGGGAAATTATTCTTGGGCTAGTGGGTAGATACATGTTAACATGGGTGACAGGGCAGGCAATATACAACAAGAGGAAATTTAGCAGAGGAAAGATGAAGGTAGCCAGAGACCCAGAGAGGACTGCAATAGTTAAAGTCAATAGAGGTTGCTCAATTTACAATAAAAACAAACAAACAAAAAATTTTGTTCATTTTTTTAGACTTTATTCCCCTTGATCTTACTCTTGAAAAGTCAAAGACTGATGCAGAAGAGATAGAGGGAAGTCAAAGAATAGACAATAGACTGACTTCTTTATTACTGGAGTATGGAGTCAGGTATTGTTGGTAGGGGAAAAGCATTGAATAAGGTGAGATAAAAATTTTAGATTGAACAGGACTAGACCTTTTACTACCTGGAAGTGAGTCCTAATGATTGAAATGAGACTGACTTTTTTAGTTGAGAATGACTGGAAAGCTTACGGGAGTTGTCTGAAATGTCATTAAGGTATGAGAAAGGGGAATCTGACAATGTGTTGAAAGGTGTTGGTGAGAGCAAAATGCAGCCGTTTCCTGTTTTTACTCATTACATTCAGCCCTTTCAATAAACTGGTTACATGTCTATTGATTCTTAAGTAGTCATCCAGTGACTATTATCTACCCACACTGCATCTCAATAGCATGATGGCTAAAAGGAGAAGAATCCTAAGTAGAGCATGGAAATGTCCAGATTTCCCAGCCTACAGAAAGGGATTTATGAGCTAGTCCACATGTCTAGAATCCAGAGCTTTCTTTTACACTCTATTTTCTTGTCTTCTATAAACTCTGGCATGAGTTTATCAATGCCTTCCTTTTAACCTTCTCATTCTGTTGTTTCTAATTACTTTTTGGCAAGAACAATTTTACCACCTAGAAGTAACTTTGTCCTTGATACTTCTTTTAGCTTTATCACTTACACTTGATGATTTTTTGTTTCAGTTGGTGATTTGTGACTTAGGAGGGAGGCCCCATGTGTTACAGGGTAGAACTGCTCCACAGGGTTTTCTTGGCTGTAATCTTTCCAGAAGCAGATTTCCAGGCTTATTTTTTTCTGTGGTGATGCTGAGTAGATTTGAACTGCCAACCTTTTGGTTATCAGCCAAGCACAGACGTTTTCTATTCCAGCCACACTTAACATGTCCTTAGATTTCTTCCTCTGTAACAGCTGTCAAATACTCTTGGCTTAAGCTTTCATTATTTCTCCTTTGAACCATGTTTTAATTCTTTACGAAGTGCTAGAACTCTAAATGCTGATAGTAAAGCACACAGATGGACAAGAAGTGATTCTTGTCCTCTTGATCCTCATAGTTTTGAGAGAGATGGACTTGTAAGCCATTTATAATGCAATGTGATGAGTCTAATAGCAGAGATATGTTCAAGTCTGGTGAGAGGAAGAGCTATTTGCTTAGCAGAATGGAAAAGATTAGACAAGGAAGGGGCATTTGAACTCATCCTTTTGGAATAGAGTATAGAAAAATAAAAAGCAAGGAAAAAGTCAACAGGAGGCCAGGAGTTTGAGGGGGTACCATTTACAAAGGCGTGGAGATCGTTATTAGAACTGTAAGTAGTTCCTTACAACTGCAGCTAAGGAATGATGTGGGCAGTAAGCGGCAAAGGGGTGGGGATGGGACTGGGGATTGCAGAAATTAAAATTGTTTCTTTAGAACAGATTTCCAGGAATTACAGTGCTGAGTATTATTAGTATTTCTGTTGTGAAGGAAGAGGAACACAAGGTACTAGAACAGAATGAATGAGCTTTAGGAAGCATTGTTTGTAGGTTTGTCTGTGTGTGCGTGCGCACATGCTCACATTTGTATTGGAGGATGGGACGGATAATGCAAGAAAGGTAGGTTGAGCCCTGTTTTGACTGACCTGAACCTCAAGATAGACCCTTCAAATTCACCAGCTGCTCTTTAGAAACCCTATTTCAGGAACCCACTCCAAGGCACTTAACAACAAGAAGTCTATCACATCTTTTATTTAATCAGTAATATATAACTATCGAAATCTTTTGAAGTGTGTGGATCATATGTTATACACACATATTGGAAACATGATTCTACAGGTAATGAAAAAATTCAAATAATAAGACAGCCAGAGAGGAAGCTATTGTAATAATCTAGGTGAGAGATAATGAGGTTGTGAAGTAGCGCAATGAGTCGTTAAGTTCCGTCAAGTCAGTTTCCACTCAAAACTACGCAGTATAGGGTTTCCAAAGAGCTGCGGGTGAATTGGAATCACTGACCTTGCACTTCACACTGACCTTGCAGGCCAGTGCTTATCCCATGGTGCCACACCAGAACTCCAGAGCAATGAGTGAGTACGAAATGAAGGGAAAAAATGGAAAAATGGGTAGACAGTGGCTCTCAACCTAGCTGAGGATCGAAATCACCTTTTGATACTTAATAGCCATACCCCGGACCACCTGAATCAATCTAATGGAATTGGTATTGCATCTGTAACCAGGGCACTAAGTGATATGCCTTAGTCTTATTCCTGCAGTTCTGGTGTGGCGCTGTGGGTTAATGTGCTGGACTGAAAAAGTTGGTTTGAACTGCAAGGTGGGCGGTTCAAGTTCACCAGCTGCTCCTCAGAAACCCTATAAAGGGTCGCTATGAGTCAGAACCAACTCAATGGCACTTAATAATAACAACAACATGATCCAGTCTAACCACTACTCATAATTATAAGCCAAGGAGCTCTGGCAGCGTAGTGGTTATGAATCGAGGTCAGCAGTTCGAGACTACCAGCGGTTCTGAGGGAGACAGATGAGGCTTTCTGCTCCCATAAAGATTTACAGCCTCAGAAACCCTATACAGGGTTGCTATGAGTCAGAACTGACTCCACGGCACACCACCATCACCATCACCATTAACAACTAGTAAGAGTCCAGGTGTAGCTCTGTAGGATAAGCACTGGACTGCTAACTGCAAGGTTGGCAGTTAAAATGCACCAGCCACTCCTTGGAAACCCTACATAGGGTTACTATGATAAGGAATTGACTTGATGCCACTACAAAAAAAACCCAAAACACACAAAAAAACCAACAAACAAACCAACTAGATCTCTCCCATAAGTACTTTTTTTAAAAAAAAACCCTGTCTTTCTATGTGCCACTATCTTCTCTTGAAACATCCTGTTTTCCACTTTTCTCATTGACAAATTCTTACACATCTTTGGAGGATCACCTCAATTATTATCTGTCTTATCACCTCAATTATTATCTGTCTTATCAAGCTTTCCACATCCTTCTTCCTTCCCATTTGACTCTGCTCTTCTTCTCTTAGGGAGGAGATTATAATCATACCCATTCCTGAACCTTTCCTAAAGCTTCAGACTAATTTATCATTTACTTATGGAATCACTAAGCTCTACCTTTTAATGTCATTATACATGAGTGTATCTGATTATCTTATCTCTTCTCTTAGGAAAGAGATGGTCCCTGGCATATAGTGGCAGGGGTGGTGTGCCGTGGAGTCGGTTCTGACTCATAGCAACCCTGCATCTGGTTTCCAAGGCTGTAAATCTTTACGGGAGCAGAATGCCTCATCTTTCTCCTATAGAATGGCTGGTAGTTTAGAACTGCTGACCTTGAGGTTAGCAGCCTGACTGGTAACCATTACACAATCAGAGCACCTTCTGGCATAGAGTAGGGGCTTGTCAAGTGCTATTGAGTTGGTTCCGACTCATAGTGACACTGTATAGGGTTTCAAAGGAGCAGCTGGTGAGTTTGAACCACCAACCTTACAGTTCAAATAACTTTGCAGTCTAGTTGTTTGAACAGTACCACACCAGGACTCCATAGTAAGGGCTTGGTTGGTGGTCATGTGCCGTGGAGTCAGTTCCGATTCATAGCAACCCTGTACAGGGTTTCTGAGGCTACAAATCTTCATGGGAGCAGAAAGCCTCATCTTTCCAGAACAGCTGGTAGTTTCGAATTGCTGACCTTGTGGTTCGCAGCTCGATTCGTGACCACTACACTACCAGAGCTCCTTTTAGTAAGGGCCTAGTAGATAATAAATGTGTAAATATGAGTAATCATTTCTACCAATTTCTGATTAAAGAAATTTCTGATTAAAGATTTTTTCTCTCTCTCTTAATGAGGGGAAAAGATAACAACTTTAAAAGAGACAAAACATAGACTTTTATGTTGTGTTATAGCCACTTAATTTAATTTATCTTCTAGCCATCATTTGTTATTGTTGTTGTTATGTGCCGTGGAGTCGGAACCGACTCATAGCGACCCTGTACATTTGTAATTCTCACCAAATGGTATTTTTGCCCTGCTGGGTCTGGGAGAAGATACTGATAGGATGACAGGATTCAGCTGTGGATGCTAACAGAGTTAAATGTAATTGCAACAAAACAAAACAAAACCCCCTCTAGCTAGCCTGGGTATAAAATGAGCCATCTCAGAAGTAGGGGGTGGGGCTCTCACTACCATCAAAGAGGAAGAACAAGGAGTGGGGTGTGCCCTTTGGACCTCAAGATCCTGCACTGGAACCTCCTTGACCCAGGGCTGGGAAGCTGTGACATTGGAGAAGTGGCAGAGGAGTGGTATCAGCAAAAACAGCAACAGCATGAGAACCAGAGCAAGAGACATCAGTGGACTTCCCAGCCCATGGAGCAAATAAATTTATGTGACTTTAGGCAGGAAGCGTGCTTGTAAGAGTGGGGTGCCTTTTTAGGCACTTAAGTGGGGGAGTGCCGGGGTCTGACCCCGACATAGTTGTCACGAGTTTTTGGTTCACGAGGAGGGGAGATCCAGCGACGATAGGGATAGCGAAAGAATACACAGACAAACAGAAGAAGGGAGACAATGAGGCACCCCAAAGCCAGGGTGGATACATCACTGGTGGGCAGGCTTGGGACTACAGGCATCATGGCCTCTGCAGGCAGCGACTCACTGCCCTGCAATCTTTAATGCATGCCTTCCAACCTGTAACACACCGCAATCTTTACTCCATGCCTTCCAACCAGTAATGCACACCTGGGGAGGCCCAGGCCTCTGTTTTATTTAGGGGAGGAGTTTCACACCAAGCTGGGAGGGACTAACACAGGATACAGCTAACATCAGTAATTTTCCAGACATTCAGGTAACTTTACATTGTACTTCACTGGTTCGAATCTCAGGCCAGCAACTTGGAGTCTCAGGCCCAATTAACATATCTATAGCCCCTGAGGTCAGTTGGGGGAAGATGAGAGTTCTGCAGGAGACGCCCAGGTGAATGGGCTGCACCTGGAAAAGGGATTAGGGAGGATGGGTTCTTTGTCTATAGAACAAAGAACCGAGAAGTAGCTAAGATATTTTTAGTTAATCCTTTGGAGAAAGGTTTAACCTTGCAACCTTTAGTTAATCCTTTGGAGAAAGGTTTAACCTTGCAACCTTTAGTTAATCCTTTGGAGAAAGGTTTAACCTTGCAACCTTTAGTCTCCGCTTTAGGAAAATATCACATTTATCTGTGGATTTTCAAAGGCTCCAGTGTATTAATTTAATATATATACCTGAATATTAAGATGAAAGCAATTTTCCATTAACTGCCAGTGGCCTCATTTGTTACACTCAGCCCTAGAGGGCCTCGAACCTCTGACTAGTCTTACACGGTCTGCAACAGGGGAGCTAGGTTTGCTGCCCCACAGAGCTAGAAGCGAACGCCTTCAGGCTGAGACGTATGGTAGAGTGGTATGTCCTATGTGGATTTATCCACAGCTGACTGGAACACCTGTGATCTGAGCATTTTCTGATGCTGTATTATAACCTGTTGACTTCCCTAATAAACCCCATCACTGTTAGTATGATGTCTGAGTTCTGTATCACCACTGCAATGGACTAATGAACCCAGTTGAGTATAGAGAGTATTGTGAGAGGTATGGTTTGCTGTCACAAATTTTTGCATAAGTCTTCTAGTTTGCTATGTATAATTGCACAGTTTCACACAATTGAGGTATATTAGGGCCAGCAATAAAGTATTGCTACTATAGTTACATGGTATACATAGGCTTCAGTATGGATTGCATCTCAATGAAATGAAAATAAAATTCCTCACCACTGGACCAATAAACAACATTCTGATCAATGGAGAAAAATTGAAGTTGTCAAGAACTTCATTCTTCTTGGATCAACTGGCACTCATGGAAGCAGCAGTCAAGAAATCAGACGACGTATTGCATTAGGCAAATCTGCTGCCCAAGATCTTTTTAAAGTGTTGAAGAGCAAAGATGTCAGCTTGAGGACTAAGGTGTGCCTGACCCAAGCCATGGTATTTTCAATAACCTCATATGCATGCGAAAGCTGGAGAGTGAATAAGGAAGACCGTAGAAGAATTGATGCCTTTGAGTTATGGGGTTGGAGGAGAATATTGAAAGTGCCATGGGCTGCCAAAAGAACAAACAGATCTGTGTTGGAAGAGGTGTAGTCAGAGTGCTCCTTGGAGGCCAGAATGGTCAAACTTGGTCTCTCATACTTTGGACATATTGTAAGGAAGGAACAGTCACTGGAGAAGGATATCATGTTTGGTAAGTTAGAGGTTCAGAGAAAAAGAGGAAGATCCCCAGAAAGATGGATTGGCAAAGTGGCAGCATCAATGGGCTCAAGTGTGGCAACAATTGTGAGTTTGGCCCAGGACCAGGCAGTGTTTTGTTATGTTGTACATAGGGTTGCTGTGAGTCAGTACCAACTAGATAGCACCTAACAACAACAATGGTTTCAGTTCATACATACATAGGTTTATTCCAAACAAAATGTGTTTCAATATATTTCTGAGACCAGTGGATGGCTACAGACATGCTCTCTCAGTAATATACTTTCTTATTCTCTTTAGGAGTCCTTGTGTGTTGCTGCAGGATACTGCCCTGGACTGCAAGGTCAGTTTGAACTGCAAGGTCGGTGGTTCAAACCTACCAGCCACTCCTTGGAAACTCTGTATATGGGTCAGAACTGATTCAATGATACTTAATAATAACAACAATTTCTCCTTAGGGTAACTTCAAAAAATGGTCCAGTCAAACCAATGACCTCTGAGGGGATATGCTGGGCCAGTTAGATTCTAGACAGAGATATCAGTTCAAAAGGTTGTGATGTCCCTTTGGGATTCCAAATGGGTGGTCTTGATGGATTTTCTCAAAGGACACAATGTGATCGCAGGATTATTATGAAGAAATTTTAAGAACATTGAAAACTGCATTGGTGAGTAAAAGGCCAGAAAAGTGGCACTGAGGAATTTTTTTCCCAATAAAACAATGCACCTGCTTATTCTTATTTCCTTGGAAAATCTTACCCCATCCACCCTACAGCTCTGATCTTGCCCCTTCAGACTTCTTTTTGTTCCCCAAACTTAATGAATGTTTAAAAGGAACACAATTTGAGTGCTTCTCAAAGATTGAAGATCTGGCATTCTTCAAGGATGCTCAAACTGTTGTTTTGAGGTGGTGTAAATCAAAGAGTACAGAAGGTTAGAAGAGGGACACACCACTTTCAGAAATGTACAGGCCAACGTAGAAGGCATGTTGAGAAACAAAAGTTTCACATTTTGATATTTTTTGTTTTAAAAAATGTCTCTATGATTTTATATTTTCTGACTTTAACTCTACATTTATCAAGCCTATTCATTCCTTTATTTTAATGGAGATTAATTCCTTTTCAAGGGAAAATTTAGCCCATTCAATAGTAATGCTTGCAAGAATGACTTCCAGGATCTGTTCTGAATATAAGGGGAAATCTCAGAAGAAGAAACACTGTTAGGTACTACGCCCATGGAAGTGAGAAGGATTGAGCCTCCCTCCAGGTTGCTCACATTACATGTTAAGTGCCATTGAGACGATTCTGACCCATAATGACCCTGGATAGGGTTTCTGAGGAGCAGCTGGTGAGCTCAAATGCTGACCTTGCAGTTCAAATTGCTTTTGCAATCTGGAGCATTAATCCACAACACCGCACCAGGAATCCAATGCTGTCTTTTCAGTTGTTGTTGTTAGGTGCTGTCAAGTTGGTACTGACTCAGAGCAAGCCTATGAACAATACAACCACCACCACTCCTGTATACTAAGTTACTTTATAGGGTTTACTAGAATGCTAAGTTATTTTTAACAAATTATAAGCAATAAAGATGAATAGGCATGTAGTATTTCATTTTTGCCTCATTATGCTTTAGATTTGGGATCCCGGGTTTGTAAATGACAACTAGGGTATAGCATATCACTCCATCTTTGCACATGCTCATGCTTGAATGCATCCTGCTTCTCCTCCCATACGGAAGAGTGTCAATCATAAAGAAAAACTGTTAGATATATCCTGGGTCTACAGAAAAGAACACAAAAGTATTTGTTATGGAATAATGTATACAATTGTAAGAAAACACAGAAGAATTGGTTTGGGCCTTTTAAAAAATTGGCATAAATTGTAGGTAGTGGGAGATAGGAGGGATGCCCTTTTCTCAGGGCTATGGGGTCCCCTCATAGCTCCCACTACTCCCTGGGTGACCCAGACATTTGCCATCATTTTCTTGTATCTCAGTTTCTTCATTTGTAAATAATTCCTATAAGGTTGACAGTGTTTTAAAAGGAACGACAAATAAAAAATGCTTTGAAAGTGCTTTGCAAGTCTACAGTACTGTTAATGCTTAATGATAATAATATACAGTAGGACATCTTCCCTTGAAAACAGCAGGAGCGTTTCCTTACATAATGACCTGACAGATGGGTTATGGTATCTAATCCCCTTAAACCCCCAAAGCTCTTTGATAGTGGATGTTGTAAAAGGCCAGATTAGAAGCACATGCTGGTCTTTTATTGAGCCTTTTCTCTCAGTATCTATGCTATATTCAATTGCAGCCTTTTCTAGGTATGTTACATGTTAACCTACTACCTGAAAGAACAATTAGGAGCAAAAATAGAGACTAAAGGACAGTATACTCCAGTAGGAAAAATTAGTTAATGCTTGTTGTCCCTAATATTAAAAATCCACTTTGGCTTTCACATGTGGCTCTTATAGAAGGTTGCTGCCCTCTTAATTCCTGACTATTAATCTCAAACTGTGGGCATTTGTCAATGTTGAACATAGACTTTTTTTGTGTGTGAGATAGTTCTGTACGTGGTGAAAATAGAGCTTTAGTGATATTAATTCTAAACCAGGGAGGCTTAGGAAAATCACAGGCAGTTTAAGATATTTGTAGCATTTATGTAAGACAGCTTTCGAGGAAAGGATGATTAGCACTTTTTCTACTATAACCTTAATTTAGCTCTCAAACTAGGATTGGATCAAGGCATTCTTTATAGTGCCCATTTTTACTGTGCTTATCTTTTAAAAGATTAGCTATTAATGTCTGCAAGGAGCTCTGGTAGTGTAGTGGATTATGAGCACAGCGGCTAACTGCAATGTCAGCAGTTTGAATCTACCAGCTGCTCCATAAGAGAAAGATGAATTAAGTGCTGTCGTGTACCCTGTACAGGGTTTCCGAGGAGCAGGTGGTAGGTTTGAACTGTCGATCTTGTGGTTAGCAGTTTAGTGCTTATCCTACAGTGTCACACCACGTGTATAAAAGAAGAAACCAAGATAATTTTACTTCCCAAAAGTAGTATCTTACCGTGCCATTTAAGTGGTGTTTGAATCAACATAATCTAAAATTGAGCAGATCTTGGCTTTATTACTGTTTTGATTTGATTAACTATTGAGCTTCAATTATTTTTGCTCCTGAAGTGGGTTTGGTTCTTTAGCATAGCCTGAGAGCTGAGAAATGGCAAGACTGGAAATCTGCTTCAACTTTGTAGCTTTGCCAGCAGCTTTTTTTTAAAAAAAGTTTTTATTATGAATTGAGTGAAAGTTTACAGGGCAGATCATTAGTTTTACATTCAACAAATCATATACTTTCTTTCATTACAATGATTATCATCCCTTCCATGTACCATTAGTTAACAGTATTTCTCTCTATTCATTTTAGCTCTTGTTTAAAAAAAGCAAAGCAAAACAAACAAACCAAAAAAACACACACCACTCAGGCATATATAATAATCTATACCACCAAGGAGTACAGTCTGCAAGTCTGCCTCCTGACTGTCAGCTTTCAGTCCCTCTTTTTCCATGAATGCAGAGTCCTCAGCTGCTCCTCTCTCCATGTCCTCATCTCTACCTCCATCTCTGGTATCTCTGCTTCTCTGGATAAGGTCCTGCATTTCACTTGTGCACTTCTCCCTTGATGGTCCTAGAGTCCTCTGTTTCTGGACTGTAAGATTAACTACTCCCCAGTTTTTGTTACAAAGCTTCTACCTTTACCATTGTGACAGTCGCAATTAGTCATGATAACAATTATTATTGAATCTTAAGGCTCTTATCCCATCTCTTTAAACCAGACCCATATGGAAAAGGTTAAAACTATTCAGTGGGGACTTTATCTCCCCACGCCCCTCCCCCAACACACACACACACACACACACACACATTTAAACTAAACTGTCTTGAAACCTTGTAAGCCAGTCACTTCGTGCCTTCATCACCCCCTCATTTTAGGTAGCTAATGTCTAAGTTGCCAATCCCTATCTACCCTGTATGCAGAGAGAATGGCATTGATACTTGATGTGAAGACGCCTTCCCTCTCTGTTGGTATTTAGAGTTACTGCCTCCATAAGTATAGGTCAAATTCATCAAATTGTAGCAATATATACTCGGTTCCTTTATCAAAAGTTGTTTTCGTTTTTGTCTTCCTCTAGTCGAGTTCTGATTATCAATCCATTGATGCTTGGTCAGATGGGTACTATCTGCAAGTTTGGGTGTTCTTGTGTATCTCACCTCCCTTCATATCAGCTAGATGCTTCACTCTCAGCTCTATCCCACTGTGGCTGTGTCCTTGTCCATGAGCTCAGGTATCCCCAGGTCTCACCACACTTTGGACCAATCAGCCCTTCCTCTTCTCTCCCTCATCTCCAGAGCATCTCAATGCCAACTTGATGGAATTTAACAGCAACAACAACTACTCTCAGCATTTTTGGCTGGGAGCTGCCCTGCCCTTTATGAAACCTGGAATGCCTATCTCATACCTTTGCCTATTATATCATTCTCTGAGATAGCTTCATAAATAATTCCCTCATTTTTTTTTCTATGCTCAAATAAGGCTTTGAGATGTCTTCCTTAATTATTCTTACTCACTATCCCTCTTACACACTGCTTTATTTTTATCATAGCAATTATGAAACTCTGACATTATATTTGCATTTGTTTGATGAATTTTCTCCTCAGATGAGAATGTAAGTTACAAACAACAAAACATTGTTTTGTATCGCCATTACTTAAGTGTTTGTTGTTGTTTGAGCTGTCGAGTAAGTTCCAACTCATAGCAACATCATGCACAACAACACTATGTACAACGAAACAGTACATTTTCTGCTCCTGTGCTACCCTCACAATTGCTGTGTTTCAGCCTATTGCTGCTGCCCCTGTGTCAATCCATCCCAGTGGAGGTCTTCCTCTTTTTCACAGACCCTTCACTTTACCAAGTGTGATGTCCTTCTCCTTGACTGCGCCCTCCTGAGAATATGTCCAAAGTAAGAGATACAAAGTCTAACCATCGAAGGAGCATTCTGATTATACTTTTTCTAACACAGATTTGTTTATTTTTCTGGAAGTCTATGGTACTTTCAATATTCTCCATCACCGTAATTCAAATGCATCAATTCTGCAGTCTTCCATATTCATTGTGCAATTTCTGTACATGAGGCTATTGAAAATACCATCACTTGGCTCAGGCCTTAAGACTCAAATTAATGTCTTTGCTCTCGAACACTTTAAAAGGGTATTGAGCAGCAGATTTGCCTAAAGCAATATGTCATTTGATTTCTTGGATGATGTTTGCATCTGTGTTGATTGTGGATCTAAGCAAAATGAAGTCTTTGACAACTTCAATGTTTTTCTCCATTTATCATGATATTATTCATGGTTCAGTTGGAGGATTTTTCTTTTCTTTACATTGCGGTACAATCCATACTGAAGGTTGTAGTCTTTCATCTACATCCGTAAGTATTTTAAGTCCTCTTCACTTCCAGCAAGCAAAGTTGCATCATCTACATATTGCAGGTTGTTAATGAGTCCTCCTCTATGTTTTATGCCATGTTTTTCTTCACATAATCCAGCTTCTCAGATTATTTGCTCAACATACAGATTGAATAAGCTTAATGAAAGAATACAACCCTGGTGAACACCTTTGCTTATTTTAAATCATTCTAAATAATTAATTATCCCTTTATTCTGTTTAAGGGACTGCCTTTTAGTCTGTAGACAGGTTCATCATTAGTACGATTAAGTGTTCTGTAATACACATTTTTTGCAATGTGATCCATAGCTTGTCACAATCCACACAGTCAAAAGCTTTTGCATAGTCAATAAAGCACAAATATGCATTCTCTGCTTTCAGCCAAGATCCAGCTGACGTCAGCAATGAAATCCCTAGTTCTATGGCCTCTTTTGAATCCAGCTTGAATTTCTGACAGTTCTCTGTCGATGTGCTGTTGGATCTCTTCCAAATCAATTGGCTAGGTCTTCCAAATATCTTGGCATATTCCAGTGCTGCATCAAGTTGTTGAAATATTTCAATTTGTATTCTGTCAATTCCTGGAGCTTTGCTTTTCACCAGTGTATTTAGTGCAGCTTGGTTTTCTTTCTGGTTCTTGATCGTAAATTGACTCTTGAAATGGCTGGACATTTCCTTTTGGTATAGTGACTCTGTGTATACATCCCATCTTTGATGCTTTATTCATCTTTCAATATTTTGCCCATAGAATCGTTCAATGTTGCAAGTTGAGACTTGAATTTTTTTATTCAGTTCTTTCAGCTTGAGAAATGCTCACCAGCTGAGCATGTTCTTCTCTTTGGGTTTTCTAACTCCATGTCTTTGCACATTTTTTTACAGTACTTGACTTTGTGTTCTAGAACTGTCCTTTGAAATTTTCTTTTCAGTTTTTGACTTCCTAATTTCTTTCATTTGCTTTAGGATGTCTATGCTGGACAGCAAATTTCACAGTGTTTCTGATATCCACTTTGGTGTTTTCATTCTTTTCTGTCTTTTTAATAGCCTTTTGCTTTCTTCTTTCATGATGTTCTTGTTGTCATCCTACAGCTCTTCTGGTCTTCAGTAATTAGTGTCTAATGTATCAGATCAGTTCTTCTGATGGTCTCTAAAATAAAACGGGATATGTTTAAGGTCATATTTTAGCTCTCATGGACTTATTTTAATTTTTTTTTTTTTTTTTGGTTTCAGCCTGAACCTGCATATGAGTAATTGATGATCTGTTCCACTGTCTGCCCCTGACCTTGTTTTGGCTGATGACATGGAGCTTTTCCACTGTCTCTTTCCACAGATATAGGCTATTTGATTCCTTTGTATATCATTTGGTGAGGTACATATGTATATATACCTTTTATGTTTTGTTAAAAGGTATTTACAATAAATCAGCAGTTGATCAAAAATTCTATCCTGTGATCTTAAGCATCATTTCTATCACCCAGGCCATATTTTCAAACTACCGATTTTTAATCTTTGTTTCCATACTTCACATTGCAATCACCAGTAATAATTATCTTGAAAGCATGTTTGATAAATTTCAGACTGAAGTTGGATGAACCCTTCAGTTTCAAAATCACTGGCTTTAGC
>NW_006408520.1:35102748-35106889 GCF_000296735.1 Chrysochloris asiatica
CTTGGTCATATGCTACCTCCTAAAACAGTTGAGCATCAACCATATTTTTTGGTACAGTGATTCTGTGCATTCCTTCTATCTTCTTTTGATGCTTTCTGCATCATTCAATAATTTGCCCAGAGAATCCTTCAGTTATGAAAGTTTAAGCTTGAATGTTTTCTTCAGTTCCCCCAGTTTGAGAAATGCTGAGTGTGTTCTTCCTTTTTGGTTTTCTGATTACAGATCTTTGCACATATTGTTGTAATATTTGACTTTATCTTCTCGAGCTGACCTTAGAAATTTTCTGTTCAGCTCTTGTACCTCCTCATTTCTTCCATTTGCTTTAGCATCTCTACACTGGAGAGCAAGTTTCAGTGTCTCTTCTGACATTTGTTTTAACCTTTCCTTCTTTCTTGTCTTCTTAATGACTTTTTGCTTTCTTCTGTATGATGTGTTCTTGATGTCATACGGATATAATATTATCATAGATAGCATTGTACTTCTAGATAGATCTTGAATGTTCTTTTTGGTGATGAATATGGAGCCACCCCTCTTCAATTTGCTGTTCCAGGAAGAGTAAACCACATGGCTGTTTGATTCAAGATGACCTTGAGTCTGTTCTGACTTACAGTGACTCTGCATAGGGTTTTCTATTAGCAGCTGGTGAACTTGAACTGCCAACTTTGTTTAAGCGACAATGTGATCCAGTGCATAGTTAAGGTTGTTGTTGTTGGTAAATACCATTGAGTTGGTTCCGAACCATAGCAACCCTGTATAGGGTTTCCAAGGAGCAGCTGGTAAGCTTGAACTGCCAACCTTGTAGTTCAAACAGCTTTGTAGGCTGCCGCATTAATCCACAGCACCACATCAGTAGGATATGGCAAATATCGGCTTCTGGAAAATATTTTAATAATAAATGAGCAAAAATGACATGGATTAGAAGAGTGAATTAAGATTGATTTCGATGTTAAAGACAAGTGGTACAGTGTTGATTGGTCAGGAAAAAAAAACAGGTGTCCTCAGTGTTGTTTGACAGGAAACTATTCTTCAAACTACAAATAAGCCTAATAATATATCCAAATTTGATAATGAAAATTTCAGAAAACCTAGGTATTCTAAATGTTGAGCCCTGTAGCCCAAATGACTTGCTTTCTATATGTCTTTGTTCTCATGGCAGAGCCTAAAGACTGGACAAAATAGCAGCTAATGAAATGAAACAGGGCAAAGAAGAGCTACTCTTACCCAACATGAAATCAAATTAACACCCAAAGCTCCCAAATACAAGTGAACATTGTGAATTCTAATTCTAGCCAGGACTCTAAGAGTCTGTTTGTGGTGGGAGAGCAAGACATGGTCACAGTGTGTAATTGGCAGACAGGTTGTCAAATAAAATCAGAGACATCAATATTAGAAGCAGAATCTAGGTTCTGGGTCGCAATGAAGAATTTGGTACCCCCAGTCTAGGGACCTCAGTTCCAGTTAAATTTTAAATATAAGACTTGTTGTCGTTGTTAAGTGCCATCGAGTCAATTCTGACCCATAGTGACCCTGTATAGAGTTTCCAAGGAGCAGTTGGTGAGCTTGAACCATCGACCTTGCAGTTCAAACTGACTTTGCAGTCTGATGCATTAGCCCACAGCACCACACCAGGACTCCAATATAAGACTAGTCAGTCACATATTAATTAGCACATATTCCAACATATGTAATCAGTGATGGAGGAAGGGATTAGAGATCAGAGCTCTTTAGAAAATTGGCATAAAATTTATTAAGAGTTCATGGAGTGTGGTAGCAACAGACATAATTGGAAAGGATGGAAGTTTATTCAATGCTGATTCTGTCCTTGATGTGTGCTATTGAGTTAGTTCCAACTCATAGTTGGAACTTCTGAGGCCGTGCATCTTTGTGGAGCAGAAAGCCTCATCTTTCTCGCCCGGAGTCACTGGTAGCTTTGAACTGCTGTCCTTGTGGTTAGCAGCCCAGCTAGTAATTCCCTATTCTACCAGTGTCTTTAGCTAGACAGTTCTGACCCTTCTGGGGCAGTGGGGCTCAGATAACTTCTTGAGAAACTGGTAAGGAGTCAGATGATTAAAATCAGTTGTCAGTGGTTCTGATTCGTGACCACCATATGTGTGTCAAAGTAGAACTCTACTTGATCAGATTTTAAATTGCTTATGTTTTGGAAATGGTGTCCTGGTGCAAGTTAATGTGCTGGACTGCAAGGCGGTTCAAGCATACCAGCTGCTTCTTGGAAACACTATATACAGGGTCTGTATGAATTGGAATTCGTTTGACAGTAAACAACAAAACAACACATTTTTGTAAACAGATCACCAGTCCATTCTTCTAACTTGCCTCTGGATGAACTTGAAAATCCAGTCTTTTGATTCATAGCCAAACATTGCATTAACTGTTTAAAGCACACAAGATTTCTCAAAACAGATTTTGTAATTTTGTTTTTCAAAAACAGGAAAAGAGTAGATACACTGAAGCCTTGCTTTATTTTTATCAGTAACCACACAACTTACATTTATTGATTGTCTACTGGGTCTGGGGCATTTTGCAGGGCTCTCAGAACACAAACTGTTATGGTTCTTGGCTTTTATGGAGATTTCAATATATGAAACCTAAAGATAAACTATATAAATTGATGTCAATTCCAGGAAAGAATATAGGAGAATCACAGAAAGGATTGGTGGATTTACTGAAAACAAGACATGTTAATCTAACTAATTCTTTCTTTGTTAGAACTATCTTACTGGAATATCTTGGAAATGCATTATTTAATTTAGAATGCTGCCAGCTGTATGATCAACTTGAAATGAAGAGGCATAAAGGCTGTGTAGAAGTAAATTTAGTTATTGTGGTAACAAGTTCAACAACTACATGCAAATATTTATGAAGAATTAATCATTATTAATCTGGTGGCAAGTTTATACTTTTTTTGACCTAAAACATGTTTTATATAAAATTTAAAAATAGTTTTCATATTATTTCATAAGAATATGAAAGGTGTGATTTTCAAATTTGTTGAGAAGATTGTGAAAAAATCAAGTATTAGATACGTGGAAACAGCAAAGGATGAACTGGAAGGCTCACCTGCCACATTCTCATTGGTCCCTGTCAAAAGTTTGTAAATCATGTGTAACATGTGTAGCAAATTCTTCTTTTAAAGACTCTGTCTCCAAATAGGTTACTTTCCAGACCCAAAGACTCTCTTGTACAGGAGTTCTGCATTCACTTTGACTTGAAAGACAAAAGTATGCATAAATATATTGTCAGTTTGAAGGTGGACACAAAATCTGACAATTTTTTTTTCCATTAGTGATAAAGAGTAAACTCATGCATGTGGATCCAAATCAAAATTAAATAAACTATAGTAATACAAACTTAGGGGGAAGGAAGTTAATTTGGCAAAATGTCCTGTAAAAAGTTGATTTAGAGATTTTTAGCCAGTGAACTACTCCATGTAAGATATGGCCATATACAACCTAGGTGTGGTCATGTGATCTTAGTCTGTAAAAATAAAAGTTCAGAGAACCCACAGACTGGGAAAAAATCTTTGGCAACGACATATCTGATAAGGGACTCATCTCTAGAATATATAGGAAAATACTACACATCTACAAAACCAAGACAAATAAACCAATCAAGAATGGGCACAGGATATGAACAGACACTTCACCAGGGAGGAGATCTGGGCAGCCAACAAACATATGAAGAGGTGTTCATGATCACTAGCCATTAGAGAGATGCAAATCAAAACAACAATGAGATACCTTCTCACACCAGCAATAACAGCAAAGATCAAAAAAGTTGAGGACAATAAATGCTGGCGGGGATGTGGAGAGACTGGGACACTCCTGCATTGTTTGTTGGTGGGACTGCAAAATGGTCCAACCTCTCTGGAAAGCAATATGGGGCTTCCTCAGAAGGTTGAAAATAGAAATACCATTGGATCCAGCAATACTTCTACTTGGTATTTACCCACAAGACAAACGAGCCACAACATGGGAAGATATATGCACACCAATGTTCATAGCAGCACTATTTACAATAGCAAAAAAGATGGAGACAGCCAAAGTGCCCATCGACTGAAGAATGGATAAGCAAGCTGTGGTACATACACACAATGGAGTACTATGCTACCTTGAAAAATAAC
>NW_006408520.1:35107269-35108216 GCF_000296735.1 Chrysochloris asiatica
GACTGGGATATGGTTGGAATGGGGAAAAGGGGGCAATAATGTTAAGATGATTGGCTGACTTTTGAACCTGGGTTTCCCATACATTATATTATAAAACAGACACTGGAGGGGGAGAGAAAGGAACAGCCAGAGATGTCACCATAGAAAGCTTGTAAGTTCATCTTCTGCCTATAACTGATTGGAATACCTAAAAGGGGACTACAATGTATCCAGTGAAGGAGGTTTCCTGAAGAGCCTTGGCAGTATATAAGAATATAGATCGAAGCCTAACCACACCCAGACCTTCAGAGACAGGAAACTTTCCTCTTGAAAGGGAAGCAGACCAGCCTGGAGCAGCCAGAAAACCAGAAGACACTTCTTGAAAGAAAGACCTACAGGAAAAATACAGAACAGTAAGGGCAGTCCGACTGCTACCACAAGAACAAGCAAGTTGCTACCCCAGGAGGCATCAAGGCAAGTGGCTGGGTCTCTCAGTGCATATCCTCTCCCAAGACTAAGACGCAACAGAAATCCATGCTCTGATTGGCGACCACGCACGTCACCCATAAAGGGAAGTTACCAAAGAACACAATGAACCGACGAACTAAGCCCTGCATTGTTCTACAGACTACTGCAAACCTGGGTGGAGACTCAGTTGGTCAGCAGCGAGGCAGAACCAAGGGACCCATGGGCTCAGAGTCAGTGACACAGCCATAGAGGCATAGAGCGGAGAGTGAAGAGATCAGCTGATAAGAAGAGGACAGACAGACGCAAGAACACCCACACTTGCAGATGATACCCACATGACCTGGCTTCAATGACTGGATAAACAGAACTCAACCTCAACCCAAAGAAGAAGGAAGAGGGAAAAAAAAAAAAAGTGTCATCTGATACAAATTGATGAACTGGACCTACATCTATAACTGCAGTAGCTCAAAAGACGAAAAAATTCCCAGCTACAAGAATTA
>NW_006408520.1:35108901-35122153 GCF_000296735.1 Chrysochloris asiatica
AAAAAAAGATCAAAGACTACAGTCTTCAGTATGGGTTGTTCCTCAATGTAATGAAGACAAAAATTCCTACAACTGAACCAATAAATAACATCATGAAAAAATAAATTAAAAAAAAAAAAAAAAGTTCATGACCAGATCAGGAAATGAGTGAAATATATAAGTAATAGAATCAAATTAAAAAGCACTATAGAATTGACTCCATCACTTGTCTGTCAGTTTGTCCTACTGCGATAGCTTGTGTGTTTCTGTGATGCTGGTAGCTATGCCACCAATATTTTAAATACCAGCAGGTCACTCATTGTGGACATGTTCAGCAGAACTTCCAGACTAAGAAAGAGTAGGAAAAAGGCAAGGTGGATCACTTCTGAATGAGTATCCACTGAAAACCTATGAGTAGCAGTAGAGCATTGTCAGACATAGGGCAGAAAGATGAGCACCCCCTCAGGTTGGAAGTTACTCAAAATATGACTGGGGAAAAGCTGTCCCCTGAAAATAGATTTGAGTTTAATGACATAATTGGAGCAATTTTTGGAACCTTCATTTGCTGATGGGGCACAATTTAGAATGAGAAGAAACATCTTCATTTGTCCATTAATAATTAGAACATGAAATGTATGAAGTATGAATTTAGGAAAATTGAAACTCATCAAAAATTAAATGAAACAAATAAAGATTGATACTCTAGACATTAGTGATCCCAAATGAACTGGTATCAGGTATTTTGAATATGACAATCATATAGTTTAAAATGCTGGAAATGACAAATTGAAGAGGAATGGCATCACATTCATTGTCAAAAAGAAGGTTCAAGATCTATCTTGAAATACAATAATGTCTGTGTTAGGATAATATGCATGCACCTACAAGAAGACCAGTTATTGCCATTATTTTTGTGAGCACATAGAGGTATTTGTTACATGGACAAATATCTGGAAAGATGGACAGGTATTTGGGAAGATGCTGGTGATGGTGAATCAACTTGGCTAGACTATGGTTCCCAGCTGTTTGGCTAAATGCTAGTCTAGTTGCTATCATAGAATAGTTTCATGTGATGAAATCAGTTGGCCTTAGTAAAGCAGTTTACCTTCAATAATGTAATAATTTTATATCTAATGTAATCTAATCACTTTCCATAATGCAATTTAATGTAATGAGACCAATCAATAAGATGAGATCATACCAGTATACAGTGGATCCTAAACCTAATCACCCCTGGGTTATGAAAAGACCAGAATAGACACCATGACATAGATGTACAGGGAAAGAAATGATATGGCATGTGAAGATCATCTGCAAGCAAAGGATTACCAAGGACTACTGGCTGACACCAGAAATAAGGAGAAAGGTTAACAGAAGAAATCAACAAGCCAAGTCCCTGATTTGGTTGTTTAGTCTCCAGATTTTCTCACTGTGAGAAAATCAATTTCTGTTCTTCAAAGGCACCCCTGCAAAAAAAATAATAAAAAATAAATAAATAACTTTTTTACTTGGGTCCACAATCAACACTCAGGACACAGCAGTCAAGAAATCAAACATGTTGCATTGTACAAATCTGCTGCAAAAGACCTTGTTAAAGTTTTTTTTTAATGATATCACTTTGAGGAAGATGGTGTACCTGACTTAAGCCATGGTGTTTTCAGTTGCCTCATATGAATGCAAAATCTGGACAATGAATAGTTAAGATCAAAGAAAAATTGATGTGTTTGAATTATGGTATTGGAGAAAAATATTTAAGATAGCATAAACTGGGCTGACTAAGGAACAGTGAATAAGGAAGATAATAGAAGAATTGATGCCTTTGCGTTATGGTGTTGGAGGAGAATATTGAAAGTGCCATGGGCTGCCAAAGATCCAATAGATCCATTTTGGAAGGAGTGCAGCCAGAGTGCTCCTTAGAGGCCAAGATGGACAAACTTCATCTCTTATACTTCGGACATATTGTCAGGAGGGATCATTCGCTGGAGAAGGATATCATGTTTGGTAAGGTGGAGGGTCAGAGATAAAGAGAAAGACCCCCAATGAGATGGATTGGCCCAGTGGCAGCATCGATGGACTCAAGCGTGGCAACAGTAGTGAGGTTGGCCCAGGATCAGGCAATGTTTTGGTCTGCTGTGCATAAGGTCACTATGAGTCAGTACTGACTAGATGGCACCTAACAGCAACAACAACAAAACTGGGCTGAGCTGATCAGAACCCAGTCAGATGAAGATAAAGATGTTTGATAATGTGAGCAAGTATAATTTGCTACAATTTGATGAACTGGACTTTTGCTTATGGATGCAGTTGCTCAAAATTCAACCAGAATAGAAGATTCTTCATATTAAGGAACATACTTCTCTTCTCAGTGTACTGGGTTAATGCTGTTGTTAAGTGCCGTGGAGTCAGTTCTGACTCATAGTGACCCTGTGTAGGGTTTCTAAGGAGTGGCTTGTGAGCCTGAACTTCCAACCTTGAGTTCAAATTCACTTTGCAGTCCAGTGCATTAACCCACAGTGGTACAGCAGGATTCCACTGGGTTGCTTCTGTTGTTGTTAAGTGCTGTCAAGTTGCTTCTGACACATAGCGACCCTGTATAGAGTTTCAGAGGAGCAGCTTATGAGCTTGAACTGTTGACCTTGTGGTTCCAGCTAACCTTGCAGTCCACCCGTGCATTAACTCATAGCACCACACCCGGACTCCACTGAGTTGATAGAGACTAGCAGTTTAGACATTGGCTATCACAAATTGATGGACTATAAAGGCATGAAGTGGCTGGCTTACAAGCTTTCATGAGTGTGCTTAGTTTCAGAATTAGTTAGGTATGGTAGAATCCCTACTGACTAGCTTTCCTCTTTTCCAGCTTGGTCTCGTAAAATGGGGTGGGGAATGATGCTCATATGATTTTATGATTTAGTTGTGAATAATTGTGCTAATGTGTCAGACTGCAAAGTCATTTGAACTGCAAAGTCGGTGGTTCATGCTCACTAGCTGCTTCTTGGAAACCCTATACAGGGTCGCTATGGGTTAGAATTGACTTGACAGCACTCATTGGTAGTAGACTTAATTGTGATTGTTAAAACTGAGATTATAAAAGTTTTGTAACTAAAAGAAGGGAGTAGTTAATCTTTCATTTCAGGAACAGATGATCCCAAGACCGTCAAGAAGGAAGAGCATGAGTGGACCATGAGATCAAACGTAGAAAAGAGGCAATAGCAGAGATGATAGCAGCAGCAATGGCATGGAGATACAGAGCAGCTACGGGCTGTAGGCTCATTGACTGAGTAAGGCTGTGTACCTATGGGCAGGAGGCTTGCTTGCAGAATATGCCCTTTGGACATTTAAATGAATATATATATATTTTTTCATATGTGTACATCAAATATTTCTTTGTTAATTTGTGAAATATAAGATATAAATGGTGAACCACAGGGAGGAGGTAACTCATTGCAGGGAGGGAATTGTCATCACTGAGATGAAATAAAGTATATGGTTTGTTGAATGTAAAGCTGATGATCTTGTCTATAAATCTTCACTCAATTTACAATAAATGTGTCTTTTTAAAAAAGGATTTAAAAGCAGGGATTCAGATATGTCTATGTTTTTTCCTCAAAGAGTTTTTAGTTATATTTAGGTCTTTGATCCATTTTGAGTTTGCTTTTTATATATGGTGTAAGGTAAAGGCTCAACCTCACTCTTTTACATGTAGGTATCTAGATTCCTTTCACATTATCTACAAAACTTCAAAGGCAAAAATATTTTTAATTAATGAAGATAAAAAATTTAAATATAGAACTGAAAAAAAAAAGTATATATGCCATGAATTGCCAGAAGAATGAACAAATCTATATTGGAAGAAATATAGTCAGAATGCTCCTTGGAAGCAAGAAAACTAGGACTTAGTTCTACCTTATTCAGACATGTTAGCAGGAGGGACTAGTCCTTGAAGAAGGATACCATGCTTGGTAAAATAGAGGTTCAGTGAAAAAGAAGACCCTCAACAAGATGGACTGACACAGTGACTGTAGCAATGGGCTCAAACATAGCAATAATTGTGAGGATGGCACAGGACTATGCCATTCTGTTGATCTTTCAAAATTCTATCATGCGATCTCCAGCATCATTTCTATCACCAAGGCCATATTTTCTACATACTGATCCCTCCTCTTTGTTTCCAAACTCTGTTATCCAATCACCAGTAATTATCAATAAATCTTTATCATATGTCTGATCAATTTGAGGCTGAAGAAGTTGGTAGAATTCTTCGATTTCATCATCATTGTTTTTAGTAATTGGTGTGTAAATTTGAATAATAATGGTATTAATTGGCCTTCTTTGTAAGGGTATGGATATTATCCTATCACAGACAGCATTGTACTTCAAGATAAATCTTGAAATGTTCTTTTGATGGTGAATGTGATGCCATTCTTCTTCAATTTGTCATTATAAACCGTCAACTTACATGATTGTCAGAGTCAAAATGGTCAATACCAGTCCATTTCAGCTCACTAATGCCTAGGATATTGATGTTTATATGTTCCATTTCATTTTTGACAAATTCTAATTTTCCTAGATTCATACTTCATACATTCCATGTACTGATTTTTAATGGATATTTGCAGCTGTTTCTCCTTTGAGATGTGGCAAATCAGCAAATGAAGGTCCCAAAGGCATTATTCTTGTCATCATGGTCAACTCTACTCTGAGGAGGTAGCTCTTCCACAGTCGTACTTTTAGTGCCTTCCAATATGAGGGACTCATCTTCTGGCACTATATTTGACAATATTCTGGTACTATTCATAATGTTTCTATATTCAGTTTTCTGGTGCTTTCTAAAAGTGTCTTGTTGCTATTCAGAAGGTTTTTAGTGGCTAAACATCTGGAAGCAGTCTACTTCTTCTTCCTAATCTGTCTTAGTCTGTAAACTCAGCTAAAACCTGTCCACTATGGGTGACCCTGCTGGCCTTTCAAATACCAGTGGGAGAGCTTCCAGCTTCAAAGCAACATGCAACAATCACAGAGCAGCAAACTGACAGATGAGTGGCAGTCCATATAGATAGAATTGATGAAATTAGTATAACCTTACTGGATTTACAGGTTATCCCCTCTCACAAAATGCTTCAATAAAGCACTGCTGGTGTATTCTTTCTGTGACTCTTCCTTTTGTGTGTGTGTGAGAAGAAACACTGTTTTCGTCTTTGAAAACTTTCAGAAAATACTTAGCTCATGATTTTTACCTAGATTTGAACTTCCCAAGTTTCTTAAACTCAGAGATTTTATCTTAGTTTTCTCATAAAATGGAAAATATCTTAGCACCTTTGAGCACCATATATTCTCAATGTTTAGCTAAGAGCTAAACCTGTTATTAATAAAGACAAGACTTTGGGTCATCCCCTTGATATTCAACTGGTAATTGGAATATTATCAGGACAAAAAGGAGCTCTGGTAGCGTAGTGGTTACGAATCGGGCTGCGAACCTTAAGGTCAGCAGTTCGAAACTACCAGCCGCTCCGCGGGAGAAAGATGAGGCTTTCTACTCCCGTAAGGATTTACACCCTCGGAAACCCTGTACAGGGTCGCTATGGGTCGGAACCGACTCGACGGCACTTAACAACAACAACAACAACATCCTACAAAAAGTTAATCAAACCTATGTGCCATTATTCAAGAATGTACCTATATAGATTATTAAAATGTACTAGCATTTAGGATGATATGTTATTATTGGAATGATATAATCAGTAAATGAAATTGCAATTATTTAAGGTCAAGCTGGGTCAACTGATCTTTTCTCCTTGTAGAGCTTTGCCTGGTAAGCCAGATATGCTAGATCAAAATTTACAAATGACGTTTCTGCATTAACTAATTGGCCTGTAATTAGCTTGCTGCTTATTAGAAGATGTACAAGATGAGATGGTCTTAAGTTATAGATATCTACATGTGAATATCACACTTACTGACTATGGTTCCTTCCTGTGAAACTGGAGAATAAATTCTCAGTTTTGTCAAACCAATGAAAGAACTGGAATAATGATGTTACAAATTATTAGTATTTTAGCTATAAAGGGTTTAGCTGTATGTTTAGACCAATGTCCAAATAACATGTATTTGAAATTGCTCAAACTATGAATTGTAGCTTTAATAACAACATTTTCCAGGATGACAGTACATGGAAGTTGCTTAAGAGATCAGTAAAAAAATTCAAGAGTAAAAAAAGTCTGATTATTGTGACAGCATATCAAATTGGAAGTCAAATCCCAAGAGAGACCTGAGTGAGAATTTTGTCTTTATCCTTATTAGTGTGGGATCATGGGCAAGCTGCTTAACCTCTTTAGGCTTCAATGTCTTTGTCTATGGAATGGAGATAAAAATTATATTTCTATTATATCTTGTACCAATAGAATGGCAGTGTGATTGTCTTGAAAATGATTCTCAAAGTATCCCTTTGGGAAGGAGGATTTTTGCTGCCCCATTTGCAGCATTTATTGGATATAATAGGATGTTTAATAAAGCTGTTTCCATGTCTCAGATTTGCAGCTAAATCCCCAAAACGAGGACAATAGACCTCCCATTATAAACAGAGCCTTCAAACATCCTTTCAGGACCTACTGAAGAGGTAGGTGGCAGACCTAGCCTGCTACCATTGCTTCCATTTATATAATCAGAAGACTAGGAAATCATGGGGAATGATCAGAGAAGTTGTCTTAACACTCTCCCACTCACAACACATACCAAATAAAGGGAGATATAAGAGAGCCTCTTACATTTTCAAGAATGCCTAAAACAGGGAGACTGACTTCTCAGGTGGAAATCTGCATATGAAGTAGACTTGATAATTTGTATAAGGGAAAAAGGAGTTGACAAGAGATGGAAGGAAAAGAAAGAATGAAATTATTGCCCATATTTATACTATCTGGCTTACCAGTATTCCATAAATTTCTTTCGTACCTCAAGGACTCTCCAGGAGTTGGCTAGGGCTGAATCATTTGTCCAATATGCTGCCCTAATGTTAGATGAAGGTCCACCAGCCGCAGAAGGTTATGGGGAGTCATAACTGGGCATAGATAAAGAGAGAGGGTGGGAAGAAAGATTATGCCAGAGATCATCTTCTTGGAAAAGAAGATATGCAGCAGGGGCTGGACTTCACAGAATTCAGATTGTACAATATGCCAGCTACATGTATTTTCTTATGTGATTCTTCTTGCAATCAAAGCAGGATCAAAATAATGGTGAAAATCAGTTATCTCTGACTTAACACCCACTAGTGAAATCACTAGAATCCCAGTTCCTCCAAATCTTTCCTTTCAATAAAAGAAGTATCCTGGGGTCTTTCATCAAGTCCTTTGATACAGCAGATTTCCACATACTTCACCTTACTGTAGTCACTCTCAGCAAAGGCTATGATGCTCCCAGAATCCGTGGTATTAAAGTTTCCTATTTCCTAGTGACTTAGTTCTAGGTCTTCAGTTCTGCTCCAATTGTCTCCATGTGAAAGTGGGAAAATACTATCATTTTCTCTCTCTTGCTTTATGTTTTTCTCCTTTCTAGTGGCTTGACTCCTGCATGTGACTCTGTATTATAAGCATTTTTCACTGATACTAATTGAGTGTCATCTAACTGGTAGAAAACTAAAATCTGTCCCCTGTGAGACTTGTATTATTTTTTTTAGGGCTTCCAGGACTTCTGGTGTGACACTGTAGGATCAGCATTGGACTGCTAACCACAAGGTCAGTGGTTCAAACCCATCAGCAGCTCCTCGAATACTTTATACCAAGTTGCTATGAGTCAGAACCAACTCAAGACACTTAACAACATAAAGTACCATAAAATTGGTAGCTTTATATAACAGAAATGTATAGTCTCAAAGTTCTGGAAACCAGAAGTCTGAATCAACCTTTTGGACAGTTATCTCTAGGGGAAGATCTTTTCTTGTTTCTTTTAGCCTCGGGCATTCCTTGGCTGGTGGCAGCATAACTCTTTCTGCCTCTGTCTTTACATTTCTCACTTCCCCTAGTGTATCCTTTTGTCTTTTCTTTTATAGGGATACCATTTAGATTAGATTAGGACCCACTCTGCTGAAGTTAATTGATAACATCTTCAACAAGAAACCAGGAATCAGGACTTCCACATACCTTTTGGGGGTATACAATTCAATCCATAACACCCCCAAGTGTGTCTCTGGACCAAGTTCTGGACTTCAAGTTGGAGTTTAATCTCTCCTTAGGAAGGCCTGTTCCTCTGTCAGACCATCAGCATCATCTCCTTCACTCCATGATGGTGTCCACTCAGGTACACTGCTTGCAGGCTCAGGAGAGTCTCTTTCCTGGAAAATTTAGAGGTTTTAGTTGTCAACCTCAGTATTCTCAAAGTTTTCCTGAGACTATTAGGTCTTCTTGCAATGAGACCTGGCTGATCTTCCCTAGAAACCTCTGGAACAAAACAAGGTCTTCAAATTTTGTAGTGTGTATTCTGGTAGCGTAGTGGTTATGAATCGGGCTGCTAATCTCATGGTCAGCAGTTCGAAACTACCACCTGTTCTGTGGGAGAAAGATGAGGCTTTCTGCTCCCGAAAAGATTTATAGCCTTGGAAACCCTGTACAGGGTCACTATGAGTTAGAACTGACTCCACGGCACATAACAACAACAACAATTGAGGAAATAATTCTTGCAGGTAATGGTCATTGGGGGAAAACATCTGAAGATGGAGGGATGTGTTCAAAGTATTTCCAAAAATGTCCCCACAGTTTATTTTTCCTGATACATGATATCTTCATAACCCAGCTTTACCGTGTTAGCAAATCTTAATGCTTTGCTTTCTAATTGTCTTCAGAAATGCTGATAGCTACAGGTGATTGCTAACTTTCATACACATTTTTTTTTTTTTTTTTGCAGTATAATGAATAGTTAGAGTTTAATAAAAGGGAAAGGGACAAGCAAAATTTTCTGGAAAGGATAGGGAAATGGAGCTTTAACAGGATTTGTTTTTTCAAAAAATTAATAGGATTTGTTTTGAAGCTATTATTTGGGAGATTTAAATAAATCCTCTTAAGTATTCAAATTTTTGAGCCTTCAGTATGCCTTAGTTTTCAGCTTTTTCTTTTTAAAACTAGGTAATAAGAGTGTAAGGAGAAACGTTCTCAATTGAGAGACATGATGAAGTCTTCTCTTTTAGGCACATGAAAGGTAATGCCATGAAATCTGTGAAAGACACTTCCACCCTAATTATACTATTTACAGATCCAGGTCCAAAAAAATCTATCCAATAATTGTATTTTCAGGATGCAACCATTTTCAGATCAAAATGCATATCATGGTCAGGCCAATGTGGGCAGATATTTCAGTGCTTAATAATTAAAGATGTACTCCTTTGCGGTAAATTTCAGTTTCTTGTCCTAGAAGCCCCAAGTGCATATCTGTCAAAAATGAATTCTTTAGATTAATTGGGACTTTGCTATGGTGTCTGGCCCAGAGAGGACCTAGTCACCCCATGTAGGTATGGATTGCCCTTTGAAAGACCTCCAGGTATAGAGGTTACATAACTTCCTTTAGTCATCCTCATCATCTAAATGTCCTTCTATGCAACGGAGAGCTTCCTTTCCTAATTTAACTTTGTTTCTCCCAATGGCGATAAGGAACAGCTGGCCAATATCTGTATACAATTCCTTTAGTTACTCATACTCTTACTCTTCCCTTACTCTGATTAAGACATGAAATCCAAATTTCTTTAAAATATTCCCTAATTAATTTTTAAAATCCCAATTCCTTATAAGTTTAGCTAAAATTGCTGCTTACTGATAGCATTGGGAACACACTGATGTGAAAAATGTCATTTGCCACTACATAAAAACATTTCAATTCTCTTTTTCATAAGTATTTATATAGCAGAACAATTTTCTTTTCTTTTTTAAACTTTTTATTGTGAATTGAATGAAGGTTTACTGAGAAGATCATCAATTTTACATTCAACAAATCATACACTTTGCTTCATCTCAATGATTGCAATCCCCTCTGTGGAACAAGTTATTCCACTTACTCCCTGGGGTTCTTATTTCTCTTCCACCTTCCTCCCCAACTCTTCTCATTGGTGTACTTAAAAAATAGGTAAATGTTGTCCTTTTGATTTTGAATGGTTGACCATTCCAAGGTGAGCATACATTACTAGTTCTTGTTACATACATTACTAGTCTTTATACCTAACAACCTGCGATATGCAGATAATACAACCTTGCTTGCTGAAAGAGAAGAGGACTTGAAACATTTACTGATGAAGATCAAAGAACACAGCCTTAGGTATGGGTTGCATCTCAATGTCAGAAAAACAAAAATCCTTACCACTGGACAAATAAACAACATTCTTATCAACGGAGAAAAGATTGAAGTTGTCAAGGACTTCATTCTTCTTGGATCAACTATCAACACTCGTGGAAGCAGCAGTCAAGAGATCAGACGACGTATTGCATTGGGCAAATCTGCTGCACAGGATGTTTGGTTATAACTAAGAAGTTTTCCTCTTTTTGCCCCTTTTATGCTCTACCACATGCAAGGGTGTGTTTGCAGCAAAGGAAACTACTAATGCACAAATATCCTCTGTCAATTGGTGTGGGTGTACTCCCACAATCTCCCATACCCATTCAGCCTGTGTGTCTGACCATGTATCCACCGATAAAATGTTTATTTCAGAATTTTGTATATAACAGTATTTACCTCTATTCCCACAGAAACAGCTACAATCATACATTGATGGAGAACTTCCAGAGGCTCAAGCTAAATTCAGAAGAGGCCATAGAATGAGGGATATCATTGCTGATGTCTGATGGATCTTGGCTAAAAGCAGAGACTATCAGAAAGATATTTACCTCTGCTTTATTGACTAGGCAAAAGCTTTCAATTGTGTGGATCATGACAAGCTATGGACAACATTGCGAAGTATGAGTACTCTGGAACACTTAATTGTGCTCATGAGGAATCTGTACCTGGATCAAGAAGAAGTGCAGCAGCCAGAGTGCTCCCTGGAGGCCAAGATGGCCAAACTTCATCTCTCATACTTCGGACATATTGTCAGGAGGTACAAGTCACTGGAGAAGGATATCATGTTTGGTAAGGTGGAGGATCAGAGAAAGAGAGGAAGACCCTCACGAGATGGATTGGCCAAGTGGCAGCATCGATGGACTCAAGTGTGGCAACTGTAGTGAGGTTGGCCCAGGGTCAGGCAGTGTTTCGTTCTGCTGTGCTTAAGGCTGCTATGGGTCAGTACCGACCTGATGTCACCTAACAACAACAATGACAACACCTCTATTCCCTTGAACCCTTGAATTCCTCCGTGTCTTCACCTGTCTTCATCATTCTTCTGCCAACCTCCCTCTTCTTGTACATTGCCTTCACCATCACCAGAGTTAACATGTGTCTAACCTCTAGCCAGTGAATTACTCTTCTTCCTTCCCATCCTTGATAACCAACAAACAATTTCTTTTAGCACGAAAACCTTTTCCTGAGTTTTTATAATAGTGACCTTGTATAATATTTGTCATTTTGTGATTGACTAATTTCACTCAGCACAATGTCCCCCTGGTTCATCTATTTTAAGAAATGTTTTGCAGATGCATCATCATTCTTCATCATTGTGTAGTATTCCATTTGTGTATATACCAAACTTTATTCTTCACTTGATGGACATTTAGGCTGTTGCCATCTTTTTACTATTGTGAATAGTGTTGTGATGAACATAGATGTGCATATATTACTCATGTCATAGCTCTTATTTGAGGGGATATATACCAAGTAGAGGGATTGCTGGGTCATATGGTATTTCTATTTCCAGTTTTTTGAAAAAGCACCATATCCTTTTCCACAATGGTTTCAAACTATTATAGTCCCTCCAGAAATGTAGGAGGATTCCAGTATCTGTACACCTTTGCCAGCATTTGTTGTTTTCTTTTTCTTTGAACTTTTCTATTAATGCTAGGGTGATATGATATCTTACTGTTTTGGTTTGCATCTCTCTAACAGAGTCCTGGATTGGTGCTGCTGGTTAATGCGCTGGACTGCAACATCAGTTGAACCGCAAGGTTGGTGGTTCAATCTCACCAGCTGCTCCTCAGAAACCCTATACAGGGTCCCTATGAGTTGGAACCAACTCAACAGTACTTAACAACAACAACAACAATGGCTAAAGATTGTAAACATTTCTTCATATGTTTGTTGGCCACCTGAATGTCTTCTTTGGTGAAGTGTCTGTTCATGTCTTGTGCCCATTTAAAAATTGCATTGTTTGTTTTTTTCTTGTAGATGTATTGTAGTTTGTTACAAATTTTAGAGATTAATACCTTGTCTGATATATCATTGCAAACAAATTTTCCCAGAATGTGGGCTCTCTTTTATTCCTTTGATGAAATATTTTGATGCACATAAGTGTTTAATTTTTAGGAGAGCTCAGTCATCTATTTTTTTCTTCTGCTGTTTGTGTGGTTTTTAGTTATATTTGATAGTGTATTTATGCCATATATCAGAGCCTCTAAGTTTCTCCTTAGTTTTTATTGATGATATTCTTAGATTTTACATTTAGGTCTTTAATCCATGCTGAGTTCGGAACAATTTTCTTACTGAGCTCTATCTTCATGGAAACTTTGGTAGGTAAATGTGACTCATGTGGTGTTTTCCTTAGGCTGTATGTTTCTAAGGTGACTGTCATTCCCAGGCTTCCACATTTACTTAACAATATTTAAGGTATGAGGTCATTTAAAATGGTTTGAACAGGTTGATATTAATGTGTGAGAATTACTTAAACAGTGAAATATTGAAAGGCCAATTGTTGTTGTTAAGTGCTGTCAAGTCAATTTTGACTCATAGCAACCCTGTATAGGGTTTCTGAGGAGAGGCTAGTGGATTTGAACAATGAACCTTGTGGTTAGCCGCTTATCCTACAGTGCTACAATAATTTCAGTTTTCAAACTGCCCTCAATTGAAACATTTTTTTAGTTTTTACATATACAAAGTTTTTAAAAGTCAAAGTTTGGTTTACAATAACTAAACACAAGTAGGCTTTCTCCATATGTCTCAATTTATGATCATTCACTAAGAAAATCATTCGTTTATATCTGTTTTGTTGTTGTTGTTAAGTGCCATTGAGTTGGTACTGACCCATAGCAACCTTATGCACAGCAGAACAAAACACTGTCCGATCCTGGGCCAACCTCACTACCGTTGCCACGCTTGAGTCCATCGATGCTGCCACTTGGCCAATCCATCTCATTGGGGATCTTCCTCTTTTTCTCTGACC
>NW_006408520.1:35122663-35131875 GCF_000296735.1 Chrysochloris asiatica
TCTGCATATGGCAGGTTGTTAATGAGTCTTCCTCCAATCCTGATGCCACATTTTTCTTCATAGAACCCAGCTTCTCGGATGATTTGCTCTGCATACAGGTTGAATAAGTATGGTGAAAGAATACAACCTTGTTGCACACATTTCTTAATTTTAAACCAATCAGTCTTCCCATGTTCTGTTTGAACAACTGCCTCTTGGTCCAGGTACAGATTCCTCATGAGCACAATTAAATGTTCCGGAATACTCATACTTCACAACGTTGTCCATAGCTTGTCATAATCCACACAAACAAAAGCCTTTGAGTAGTAAACAAAGCACAAGTAAACATCTTTCTGATATTCTCTACTTTCAGCCAAGATCCATTGGACATAAGCAATGATATCCCTCATTCCATGGCCTCTTCTGAATCCGGCTTGAACCTCTGGAATTCCTCTGTCAATGTATGCTTGCAGCCGTTTTTGTATTTCCTTTAGTAAAACTTTACTTGCATGGGATATCAAAGAGATTGTCTAGTGATCTCAACACTCCGTTGGGTCACCTCTCTTTGGAATGGGCACAAATACAGATCTCTTCCAATCCATCAGCCAGATAGTTGTCTTCCAAATTTCTTGTCCTAGTGTGGTACTGTAGGATAAGGACTTGACTGCTAATCACAAGATCAGTGGTTCAAATCCACTAGAGGCTCCTTGGAAACCCTATACAGGTCGCTATGAACTGATTTAATGATTTTAGGTGCCTTCAAATCCACTCCAATCCATAGTGACCTTATACACAACAGAATGAAATACTGTCTGGTCCTTTACCATCCTCACAGTTGTTATACTTGAGCCCATTGCTACTGCCATGGTGTCAGTCCATCTCATTGGAGGTCTTCATCTTTTTCACACCAAAGTATCAACCATAATGTCCTTCTCCAGGGACTGGTCACTTTTGATAATCTGGCCAAAATGTGAGAGATGAAGTCTTGGAGTCCTTCTAATTTTCCAACACAGATTTGTTGTTCTGGCAATTCATGGTGTTTTCAATATTATTCTCCAATACCATAACTCAACTTCATCAACTCTTCTATGGTCTTTCTTACTCATTGTTCAAGTTTCACATGTCTATGAGACAATTGAAAACACTATGGCTTGGGACAGATACACCTTAGTCCTCACAGTCACATGTTTGCTCTTTAACACTTTAAAAAGGATAGATATGCTGAGAGCAGTCATTTGGTTTCTTGGCTTATGCTTCCATGAGTGTTAACTGTGGATCCAAGCAAACTAACGTGTTTGACAACTTCAATCTTTTCTTCATTTGTCATGATGTTATTTACTGGTCTAGTGGTGAAGATTTTTGTTTTCTTTTCATTGAGGTGCAACCCATACTGAAATCTGTGGTCTTTGATCCTCATCAAAGAATTTTAGTCTTCACTATCAGCAAGCAAGTTTGTAGCGTCTGCATATCAGAGGTTGTTAATGAGTCTTCCTTTAATCCTGATGTCACATTCTTCTTCATATAATCCAGCTTCTCAATTTATTTGCTCAGCATACAGATTGAATATGGTGAAAGAATACATTCCAGGCACATACTTCCTCTGGTATTAAATCATTCAGGATCCCATTGTTCTGTTTGAATGACTGACGCTTCGTCTATGTATAGGTTCCTCATGAGCACAATCAAGTGTTCTGGAATAGCCATTTTCAGTAACATTATGCATAGCTTGTCATGATCCGTATAGTCAAAAGTCTTGGCATAGTAAAGCACACATAAACATCTTTCTGGTATTTTCTGTTTTCAGGCAAGGTCCATCTGATATCAGCAATGATATTTCCATTTGCACATCCTTTTCTGAATCTAGCTTGAGTTCTGGCAATTTCCTGTCAATGTACTGTTGCAGCCATTTAAAAATTATCTTTAGCAAAATTTTACACGCATGTGATGTAAGTAGTATTGTTGATTTCCACATTCCGTTGGGTCACCTCTCTTTGGAATGGGTACAAATATGAATCTCTTCCAATCAGTTGGCCAGGTAGGTTTCTTCAGAATTTCTTAGCATAGATGAGTGAGTGCCTCCACTGTTGCTTCAGTTTGTTGAAAGATTTCAATTTGTATTCCATCAATCCCTGCAACCTTGTTCTTTGCCAATTCCTTCAGTGCACCTTGGACTTCTTTCAGTACCATTTGCTCTTGATCATATTCTACCTCTTGAAGTGGTTGAACATTGACTATTTATTTTTGGTACAGTGACTTGGTGTATTCCTTCCATCTTCTTCTTTTTAAAGCTTTTATTGTGATTTGAGTGATAGTTTATGGGGCGGATTATCAGTTTTGCACTCAACCAATCATATTGTGTTTTATTGCAATGATTATAATTCCCTCCATGTACCACTAGTTAACAGTATTTACCTCTATTCCCTCCTTTTTTTTTTTTTTAATGTACACAAAGCATACAGAAAAAAAATATATATTTGTTTAAATGACCAAAGGGCATATTTTGCAAGTCAGTCTCCTTCCCGTCAGCATACAACCTTTCTCATTTCATGGGTCTAGAGTCCTCAGCTGCTCTCTCTATGCCATTACCTTTGTTTCCATCTCTGGTGTTGCTGCTTCTCTTGTTAGGATCCCATGCTCCACTCATACTTTTTCCTCTTGATGGTCCTAGGGTCCTCTGTTCCTGGAATGAAAGATTAACTATTCCCCATTTTTGTTTCACATCTTTTACCTTACAGTTGTGACAATCGCAATTAGTCATGATAACAATTACTCACTATTGAACCAAAAGAATACTATCCCTATCCTCCCCAATCCCCTTTCACCAGACCCTTCTAGATAAGAGGAAAACTATTCAGTGGAGATTCTACTTTACTCACCTCATTCTGAAACTAATCATACTCTTGAAAACTTGTAATCCAGCCACTTCATGCCTTTATAGTCCTCCATTTTTGGTAGCCAATGTCTAAATTGCCAATTCCTCTCAACCCTGTGTACTGAGGAGATAGGCTTGATCCTTGATGTGAAGACTCCTTCCCTGTAGGTTGAAAATTTGAGCAAATATATTCATAAACAAAGAGAAGGCAGCTTTTCCCCAGTTGTAGTTTGAGTACCTGCCTACCTGAGGCCCTTTTTAATTTTCATTTTCTAGTACTATATCTGACATTGTTTTGCTACTCCTCATAAGTTTTTCAGTGACTAAACATTCAGAAGTAGTCTGTCTTTCTTTTTCCTAGCCTGCTTTAGTCTGGAATCTCCAGTGAAACTTGTCAATCATCAATCAGCTGGTGACCTGTCTGGTATTTAAATACCAGCAATATATCTTCCAACATTCCAGCAGCACTTAAGCCACCACAATATGAAAATCTTTGAGATGAGTGGTGGGACCTTGAATGTCTCCCTTTGGAATTTTGAGACCATTTCAAGAAGATTTTTGATGTATTAGACACTAATGACCTAAGACCATAAGAGTTGTGGGATGACATCAAGAACATCACACATAAAGAAATGAAAAGGTCAGTAAAAAGATAAAAACAAAAGATAACACCAAAATTGATTTTGACATCAATTTCGCGACTTGAAACTTGCTCTTGAATGTACAGAAGCCAAGTGACTACAAGAAAGATGACGTAAAAGAGCTGAACAGAAAATTTCAAAGGAAGACAAAGTCAATCATTATGAAGAAATGTGCAAAGATCTGAAGTTAGAAAATCAATAGGAAAGGATATACTCAGCATTTCTTAAGCTGGAAGAAATGAAGAAAGATTCAAGCCTCCGTTTTTAACTTTAATGGATTCTATGGGCAAAATGGAGTCCTGGTAGGTGCTATAGAGTAAGCACTGGAGTACTAACCCAAAGCTGGTGATTCAAACCCACCAACTGCTCCTTAGAAACCTCAGAAGGGTCAGTAGGAGTCAGAACTGCCTCTATGCCACTTAACAACAGCAACAACCATGGGGAAAATGGAGTTCTGTTGTTGTGCTGTAGGATAAGCACTGGACTGCTAACGGCAAGGTAGGAAGTACAAATACACCAACTGCTACTCAGAAACATTATACAGGGTTGCTATAGGAAGCAACTCAATGACACTTAATCACAAAATATTGAATGAAGCAGGAAACATCAAAAAAAAAAAAAAAAAGCAAACAACGCACAGAGTTACTATACTAAAAAGGATTGGTAGATATTCAGCCATTTCAAGAGGTAGCAGATGATCAGGAACCAATGGTATTAAAGGAAGAAGTCCAACATTACTCAAAGCACTAGGGAAAAGAAGGCTCCAGGAATTGCTTGAATACAAATTGAAATGTTTTTGAAAACACTGATTCCTTTGGGAGGCACCCACTTGTCTATGTCAATAAATTTGGAAGTCAACTACATGGGCAACTGATTGGAAGAGATCCGTATTTGCACCCATTCCAAAGAGAGATGACTCAATGGAATTTGGAAATCAATGATAGCATTAACAGTATCATTAATATCACATGCAAGTAAAATTTTGTGAAGATAATTAAAAAACCATTGCAGCAGTAAATTGACAGGGACCTGCCAGAATTTGATCTGGATTCAAAAAATGTGGAAAGAGGAATATCATTGCTAATGTCAGATGGATCTTGACTAAAAGCAAAGAATACCAGAAAGATGTTTACTTGTACTTTACTATGCAAAGACATTTGACTGTGTGGATCATAGCAAACTATGGATTACATTACAAAGAATGGGAATTCTCAGAATACTTAATTGTGCTCATGTAGAATCTGTACATAGGCCAACTTTCCATTAGGTAGTCGTTAGAGCAGAACAAGGAGATATGGACTGATTCAAAATCAAGAAGAGTGTGTGTCAGGTTTGTAACCTTTTATCATATGTACTCAATATGTATGTGAGCAAATAATCCTAGATGATGTATTTTATGGAGAATAACATTGCATCAGGTTTTGAGGAAGACTCATTACTTGCAATATGCAGATGACATAGTCCTGCTTTTTGAAAGTGAAGAGGACTTGAAATACTTGCTGATGAGATCAAAGACTACAGACTTCAGCATGGATTCCATCTCAATGTAAGGAAAATGAAAATCCCCACAACTGGACCACTAAATGACATCATGATATATGGAGAAATTACGGAAGTTGTCAAAGATTTCATTTTGTTTGAATCCACAATCAACTCTAATAGAAGTAGCAGTCAAGAAATCAAGCAACATGTTACATTAGACCAATCTGCTATGAAAGATGTCTTAAAAGTGTTAAAAAGCAAATATATCCCTTTGAGGGCTAAGGTGCACCTGACCCAAACCATGCTTTTTTTCAATGTCTTCATAGGCATGTACAAATTGGATAATGAATAAAGTAGGCTGTAAAAGAACTGATTCATTTTAATTATGATATTGGAAAAGAATATTGAAAGTAAAATGGACTGCCAGAAGAACAAATATACCTTGATTATTTTGATTATTTCTTGCATATTTTGATTCTGACACCTATGGTTTGCTTATCAGATAATTCTGGCTCTCCAAAAAATTAAATCAAAACAAAAATATATCAGTGAAGTATTATTCTATACTGTCCACTAGTGTGAATATTAGAGAGTTTGTGTGCTAGAAATCTCTCCCCTTATTAAATTTTGGGATTTGAAATTCTAGCATATTGTACAATTAGGGTTAGGTACAATTTAAATTAATGCTGAGTATTTGAAAAATAAAAAGACTAATTTTTGCTCAGTCTTTAAGTTCAATTTGTAAATATTATTATTGTTCAAATTTTATTATTAATTAAGAATTGCAAGTTTGAGGAGGCATTGATTAAATGTTTGAACAACTCAACAAAAAAATTCCTCTTTAAACAATCAGTCTCACTTACAAACTTAGGCCTTTTATGTTGGAGCTATAAATGTAATATATTCAGGTTATTATTGAGATACTTCCGCTAATTGACCGCACTAGTTTATATCTCTAATGAACAAAACTGTCTCTACAATTGAAATAAGTCATTAAATTCTAATAAATTACCAAACCTATAAATATAGTGAATCTAGTTCTCTTAAACATTCTAATTCTGTTTACAAACTTCGTAAATATCTCACACCTTCAACTTGAAATCACAAGTTGAATACATATTTTAAATTGGAATCACAAGACTAATCTGTCAATTTTTTAAATGTTAGTTCTAAATCATTACTAACACTTTAAATACTGAATATACACAGGTTGTTCCAATGATTAAGAACCTGGTCTTGAACTTGATACAGAAATATTAATACTTTATCATCTAAATTATTAATTTGAAACCATGCTGGACCTGGAAAGATACTAAGGGAACTGTTTTATCACCTCTGATCCGGGGATATTAGGTGTCCAAGATGATCCTTCTCATTTCAAATGTGGTCATTTGGAATCCTTTATACTAGGAGGATGAGATCAAGGTGTCCTGTATGCTGATTCTTTCTGAGACTTTGAGGGCAGAATTTGTCCCATGCCTTCCTCCTAGCTTATGGTAGCTCCTTGGTTTGGAGCTGCAGGATCACCTGGACATCTTTCTCCTGTTTATCTCTTAGTGATGGTACCTCTCTTTTGTTGGATACCAATCGGATAGGATTAAACCCCACCCTACCTTGATATGAGAAGAGTTCTAGTAGTATTGTTGTTACGAGTCGGGCTGCTAACTTAAAGGCCAGCAGTTCAAAACTACCAGTCATTCCATGGGAGAAAGATGTGGCTTTCTGTTCCCGTAAAGATATACAGCCTCGGAAACCCTATACGGGGTCACTATGAGTTGGAACCAACACCACCACCAGTCTGATATGACCACATGTTAACTGATAATTTTTCAAAGATCGTACATCCAAAGGCGGTTGGGTATACAAGTACCAGGGGTTAGGGCTTTACATTTTCTGCAGACACTGTTCAGTCCATAACTCTGTTATATGAATTTTGCTACAATTGAAATAATATTTCATTTTAAAAAGACTTTTTCAATAAAGTTCCCTTATTATTATTATTATCCCACTCAGATTGTTATTAGGGATCAGAAGTTACCTGTACTCTTTTTCATAGCTTTTTTTTAGTGAGATTTCATGAGTAATACAAAGGACCTCTCATTAGAGTATGAAGAAAGTTCTATATAAACAACCTGATTCCTGCTTATAAATGAGATGATTTAGAATAATCACATCCACTTCCTCTATTCATTAATAAAAATTTATTAAGCACCAAGATACTTAAGACTGAGATCAATAGAGTTTTTCAGAACAATTCATGCACGTTTCTCTGTAACATCTACAAATTGTTTTTGTAAATGAAATTGCTCAATTCTTGTATTATACTTTAGAAAAATAAAACTAGTAACATATTCAAACTTAGAACAAGCTTATGAGGTTGGTAGTGTTATTATCCCCATTTTATAGAGAAGATCGGCTGTAATCTTTTGAGAAGTGGAGCTATTGGGTAGACTCAAACTTCCAACATTATATTTAGCAGCTGAGTGCTTAAATATTTGTAGTGCCAGAGCTCCAAATTCTTTCCTTGTCTGATATGATACAGGAAGATGAACCCCTCAGATTGAAAGGTACTTAAAATGAACTGGGAAAGAGCTACCTCCCCAAAATGGAGTCCACCTTAATGACTTGGGTGGAGCAAAACTTTCTGATTGTTCAGTTGTTGATGTGGCATACCTCAAAATGAGAAGAAACAGCTGAAAACATCCATTAATAATCAGAATGTGCAATGTATGAAATGTAAAACAAATTCAAAAGTTGTCAAATGGAATGCAAAAAGATTGATATGCTAGGATTGGTGAGCTGAAATGGACTGTTTTGGGCCATTATGAAGCAGATAATTATATGATCAAGTATGCCAGGAATGGCAAAGAGGAATAATGTTGCATTCATTGTTAAAAAGAACATTTCAAGGTCTAGCCTGAAGTATAATGTTGTCAGTGATAGGATAATATACATATGCCTCCAAGAAAGACCAGCTATTACAACTATTATTCAAATTTACACACAACCTTTAAAACCGAAGATGAAGAAATTGAAAATCTTTACCAATTTTTGCAGTGTTAATTTGATCAAGCATGCAATCAAGATGAATGGATAATTACTGGTGATTAGAATGTGATAAATGGAAACAAAGCAGTTGGAAAATAGGGCCTTAGTGATAGAAACGATTGTGGTGGATAAGTGCTGTGGAGTCAGTATAGGGTTTCTGAAGAGCTCAAACCACCAACCTTGCAGTTCAAACCAACTTTGCAATGCAGTGCATTAACCCAAAGCACCACACTGGGAGTTGATGAAGTTATAGAATTTTTCAAGACCAACTATTTATCATCTATTTTCCATAACACAAATGACCACTATGTACATGTAGACCAAACTTGATGGAATACTCAGCAATCAAATAGACTACATCTGTGGAAAGAGAGGATAAAAAGCTCAATATCCTCAAAAAAAGATTAAGAATAGACTCAGAGGACACAATGGTCAATTGGCAAAGACAACGTTCTGCATCCTACTTTGGTGAGTAGGGCCTAGGACCTTAAAAGCTTAGGAGCAGCCATTTAAAGGACAACTATTAGTCTCTCCATGTGTAGAAGAAAAAAGAATGAAGAAAATTGAAGATGCTTGGAATCAATTAGTCTAATAGACTAATTGAACATGTGAACATCAGTCTCCATAACTCTGAAACCAGATGAACTAGATGATATCTAGCTACTGCTACCAACTACTCTGAAAGGGATCATATTAGGAGGAGTTCCTCAATAGAGTAGGTGAAAATGTGGAAGAAAACTCAAAATTCTTACTGGTCAGAAAAAGATTAGAGGAACCCAAGACTATGGCCACTGACCACCCTTCAGGTCGGGAATGGAACTCACCCTCATGGCCCAATTTTCAGCTAAGCAGTAGGTAGGTACAGTAGTAGTGGGGTTAACAAAACTCGTAAGGTATTCTCAACATGGAATGGTAAGTCATTCAAGATCAAAAGGATAACATTTATGTAGAAACAAAATTGAGGAGGGAGAGAAGAAGGTTGGAATGGAAATAGGAACCACAGGGAAAAAGTGGGATAACTGTTGTTGCATGGAGGCATTGCAATCATTGAAATGAGACAAAGTATATTATTTGTTGAATGTAAACTTGATGATCTTTTCTGTAAACATGCACTAAATTCACAATAAAAATCAAAAGAAAAAACCAGCCATGTTGTTGTGAAGTGCTGTCAAGTCGATTCTGACCCATAG
>NW_006408520.1:35133484-35134707 GCF_000296735.1 Chrysochloris asiatica
CTTCCCTGACCAGGCAGCTCAGGTAGGGCAGTCTTCGGGGAAAGGGGGCAGAATAGCGAATAGGAAACCTCTGTCTAGCAGACAGACAGCCTTTGAACAAACATAAGATCTTATATTTCAACATTCTGAACTCGTTTTTTTTAAAGATCAAATTGCTGAGGAATTGCAGGCATTTTGAGCTTTTGCCTGCCTGCACATGGCTCCTGCTTTCCCGCCTGCGCCAGCGAGAGCCACTGCCCCCTGCAGACCTTGGAATGTAGGGCTAGAGCAACCCCACTTAGAAGGCTACATTTCCAGAGAAAAGGAAGCATAAACTAACAAAGCCGAACAAATAGAGAGGGATATTGGTGTGAACATCAGGAAATTCGGGGAACCCATGGTACAGAGAGACTGAGAGAGGCATTTTTTACATCATCAAATACGGACACTACCTCCCTGCAGCCACTACCCCTAGCTCTCTACTGCCCCGGCCTAGACCAGCCCTCTGCCAAGCTGCCGAGGCTCAGGAACTCCCAAGGGACAGGCCTGCCCACTGAGGCCAAGGCCCTCCCAAGGCCCAGACACTCCCACTGAGGCCAAGGCCTGCCCTGAGGCCCAACCTGCCCACACACTGGTCAAAAAGGCCCAGGCCCAACCAAGGCCAAAATTGCCTACCTTCCTCATGGCCCAGATGGCCCACAGCCCGGTCGCCCCCAAGGCCCAACCCGCCGTGTAGTCAGGTCGCTGAGGCCCAGGGCCGCTGAGGCCCAACCGGCCATGTAGCCTGGTCACCAAGGCCCAGTGCCACTGAGACCCAACCCGTCCTCAGCCTGGTCCCTGAGGCACAGGACCCCAAAGCCCAAACCGCCCAACCTGCCAGCTGAGGCCCAATCTTCCCGATGCCCAGCTGCTGATACCCAGGCCCCCAGAGGCCCAAACCACCCGCCCTAGGCTCAACCCACCTGCCCGAGGCCCAAACGGCCCACCGCCGAGGCCCAGGCCCAATTGAGGCCCCAAAAAAGTTACTCTGAGTTAAGCAATAAGGAGAGTGAAAAGGGAAGACCACATCCTGATCACATCCTCCTGGAGGTAATCAGAAAACATAAAAAGTTACCAAAACACATAATTAATTATTAGGGCCACAGACATTAAACATGTCCAAGAAGCAAAAGCCGATGACCATATCGGCACATGTTCAGAAAAAAGATAAAATATATGAGACAAATGAACCAGAAGTAGACCTT
>NW_006408520.1:35157992-35179687 GCF_000296735.1 Chrysochloris asiatica
GAGGTTGGCCCAGGATCGGACATTGTTTCGTCTGCTGTGCATGGGGTCGCTATGAGTCGGTTCTGACTCAATGGCACCTGACAACAACAACAACATAACCCCACAATGCCCCAGAGACCACAGACAATTTTAGTTCACATTAAGAAACAAGAGAGAATGGCTCAAACAAACAACCAAGATGCAGAGCCAGAAAGTGTTTCTGAGGAAAAAAAGGTAATGGAACTAACTGAAGAAGACTTAATAAAAGAGATATTAAGATAACTTCAAAGGAATGACAAAAAATACCAAGGAAGCAATGAGAACAGATAGCAAACTTTATAAGAATTCAGGAAAGTACTACAAGAACAAACAAACAAAATAAATGCAAATTTTGAAATAATACAAAACCTACCGTTAGAAATCCAGACAATTAATACTAAGAATTCAGAAATGGACAATACATTTAAAGGACTAAGGAGTAGATTTGAAGCTGTGGAAGCCCAAATTAGTGCATCTGAAGATGATTCTCTCAATGCTAGAAGAAAAATCAGGAAAAAAAAAAAGAGTGAAAAAATCCAAAGAAAGCCTAAGAGTTATGTGGAACACCATAAAGAGGAATAATTTATGTGTGATCATAATTCTGGAACAGGATGAAACAATGAAAAACACAGAAACTTTTTGAAGAGTTGTAGGAAGAAAGCTTCCCTATTATTATGAAACACAAGGGGATAAACATACAAGAAGTTAAATGAACCCCAAACTGGGTTTCTGTGTTGTTAAGTGCCTTTGAGTTGTTTCCAACCCATTGTGATGCTGTATAGGATTTTCAAGGAGTGACTAATAAGCTTGAACTGCCGACCTTGCAGTTCAAACTGACTTCGCAGTCCAGTGCATTAGCCCATAGTGCCACACCAGGACTCCCCAAAGAAAATAACCAAGATTTATCACAATCAAATTTTTCAAAACCAAAGACAAGGAAAGAATCCTGAGAGCAGCTCAGGAAAAACGAAAAGTTACCAACGAAGGTGAACCAATAAGACTAAGCTCTGAGTTTTCAGCAGAAACAATGCATGCAAGAAGACAGTAGGATGACATATATAAAACTCTTAAAGAAAAATTTGCCAACCAAAAATCATATACCCAGTAAAGCTGTTTCTCAGCTATGATGGTGAAATTAGGACATTTCCAGATAAACAGAAATTAATGGAATTTGTAATAACCAGACCAACTTTCCAAAAAATACTAAAGGGTGTTCTTTGCACTGAGAACCAACAACAGCAGACAACAGCCTGAGACTAACATAATGCACCCAAAATTCACTCTAAATATGTTATTTTTGTTGGTAAGTGCTGTTGAGTTGGTTTGGACTATAGTGACCCTGTATAGGGTTTCCGAGCAAAAACTAGTAGATTTGAATCATAGCCCTTGTGGTTAACAGTTCAGTGCTTACCCTATAGCATCACAAGTATTTAAAATAAACCTACAAGACTGAAAATAGGAAACCAGAAACATCAATTTATAATGAAGTCAACATCAAAGCAAAAAATTATATAGATACAGAATTTCCAAATGGTGAGAAAGTCGTAGATTTCAAGATAAAACAGCTGCTTTAATTGGGGTGAAAATAATAAATTACAGGGTACCCTCAAAAACACTTTCAAATCAAAATAAGAGGAAAATCATAAAGATTTAATAAATATTAACACAAGAGAAATGAAAATGATAAGAAAACCCACTAACAAAATGAACTCAGCACAGAAAATTATGTGGTGCAAAGAAACCAGCAGTACCACAAAGTAACACACAACAAAATCATAGAAATCAAATCCTTCCTGTTGATAATTAAATTGAATGTAAATGGATTAAATGCATCAATCAAGAGATAGAGAGTAGAAGACTGAACAAGAAAACAGGATCCTGTCAATAGGATCCTTCAATAGTCTACAAGAGATACATAAAAAAGATTGAGACAACCTAAATGTCGGTCAACAGAATGGCTAAACTTTGGTACATACACAAAATGGAGTACTACACAATGCTGAAGAATAATGATGAGTCTGCAAAACACCTCACAACATGGATGAACTTGGAGTGAAATTAGTTGATCACAAAAGGACAAATATTGTATCAGATCTGTGCTGTAAAAAGTTAAGAAAAATGAGAAAAGAAACATTTTATGATGCTCATTGGATAAGGTGGGGATGGGGAAGGAAAATTATTCATGTGCTAGAGGATAGATTCATGGTAACATGGGTGACAGGGCAGGCAATGTATAACATGAGGGAGGTTGGCAGAGGAAAGATGAATGTAGTGGGAGACACGGGAGGAGGAATGCAAGAATTAAAGTGAATAGAAGGAAATGCTGTTAACTGGTGGCTTTGTTGTTGTCAATTCCTTCAATGCACTTTGGATGTCCTCTCCTAAGTATCATTGGCTCTTGATCGTATGCTACCTCTTGAAATGGTATTTCATTGGCTCTTGATCGAAATACCATTTCAAGAGGTAGCATACGATCAAGAGCCAATGATACTTAGGAGAGGACATCCAAAGTGCATTGAAGGAATTGGCAAAGAATAAAGCACCAGGAATAGATGGAATCAAAATTGAAATCTTTCAAGAAAGTGAGGCGGCACAGGAAGCACTCACTCATCTCTGCCAAGAAATTTGGAAGACAACTATCTGGCCGACTGATTGGAAGAGATCCGTATTTGTGCTTATTCTACAATGGCCGACTGATTGGAAGAGATCCGTATTTATGCTTATTCCAAGAGAGGTGACCCAATGGAATGCAGAAATCATTGGACAGTCTCTTTGCTATCCCATGCAAGTGAAGTTTTACTAAAGGTAATATACAAACGGCTCCAAGCATACATTGACAGAGAACTTCCAGAGGTTCAAGCTAGATTCAGAAGAGGCTGTGGAATGAAGGATATCATTGCTGATGTCCAATGGATCGTGGCTGAAAGCAGAGAATATCAGAAAAATGTTTACGTGTGCTTTATTGACTATGTAAAGACTTTGGATTCTGTGGTTCATGACACTTAATTGTGCTCATGAGGAATCTGTGCCTGGACCAAGAGGCAGTTGTTTGAACAGAACATGGGAACACTGAATGGTTTAAAATTAAGAAAGCTTTGCAACAAGGTTGTATTCTTTCACCATACTTATTCAACCTGTATACTGAGCAAATCATCCAAGAAGCTGTGTTCTATGAAGAAAAACGTGGCATCAGGATTGGAGGAAGACTCATTAACAACCTGTGATATGCAGATGATACGACCTTGTTTGCTGAAAGTGAAGAGGACTTGAAACATTTACTGATGAAGATCAAAGAGCACAGCCTTTGGTATGGATTACATCTCAATGTCAAGAAAACAAAAATCCTCACCACTGGACCAATAAACAACATTCTTATCAATGGAGAAAAGATTGAAGTTGTCAAGGACTTCATTCTTCTTGGATCAACTATCAACACTCCTGGAAGCACCAGTCAAGAAATCAAATGATGTATTGCATTAGGCAAATCTGCCGCACCAGATCTTTTTAAAGTGTTGAAGAGCAAAGATGTCAGCTTGAGAACTCAGGTGCGCCTGACCCAAGCCAGGATATTTTCAATCACCTCATAAGCATGCGAAAGCTGGACAGTGAATAAGGAAGACCGTAGAAGAATTGATGCTTTTGAGTTATGGTGTTGGAGTAGTATATTGAAAGAGCCATGGGCTGCCAAAAGAATCAATAGATCCGTTTTGGAAGAAGTGCAGCCAGATTGCTCCTTGCAGGCCAAGATAGCCAAACTTCATCTCTCATACTTCGGACATATTGTCAGGAGGGACCAGTCGCTGGAGAAGGATATCATGTTTGGTAAGGTAGAGGGTCAGAGAAAAAGAGGAAGACCCCCAGTGAGATGGATTGGCCAAGTGGCATTGTCGATGGTCTCAAGCGTGGCAACAGTAGTGAGTTTGCCCCAGGATCTGGCAGTGTTTCGTTCTGCTATGTATAAGGTCACAATGAGTAGGCACCGACTCAATGGCACCTAACAACAACAACAATGTTCATTGCAGCACAATTTACAATAACAAAAAGATGGAGACAGATTAAATGACCATCAACAGAAGAATAGTTAAGCAAACTTTGGTACACACACACAGTGGAATACCATGCAACGATGAATCTGTGGAACACCTCATCATCTGCATGAATTTGGAGGACATTATGCTGAGTGAAATTAACCAGTCACCAAAGAACAAATATTGTATGAGACTACAGTTGTAAAAAATAAGAAATGTTTTTTTCTTGCTGAAAGAAACATGGTATAATAACTATCAAGGGTGGGAGGGAAGGGAAAATTATTCACTGACTAGAGGGTAGAAATATGTTAACTTGGGTGACAGGAAAGTCAATATTACAATGGGTTGGCAAAGGAAAGATAAAGGTAGTAGGATGTGCAAGAATTAAAGTAAAGAGAGGTAAATGCTTCTAACTGATGGTACATGGAGGGGACTGCAATTATTGAAATGAAGTATATGATTTGTTGAATGTGGGATGAATGATCTGCTCTATTTAAAACAAAACAAAACAAAAATTAATAATTCCTTTGGATATTGGGTGGAACAGTCTAAATGAAGTAAGAGAGACTTTATTTTAAAAGAGCATCCTTTTATAAGCAAACAGAGAAAGGATCATGAGGTGGAAAAAAAAACAAAACCCCAAACTGTCCAGACAGTATTACAATACATGGTATGGACAGAGCTTGAGGCCAAGCAAGACAATTTTAAGGTCTGGAATTGAAATTTCTCACTAATAAATTCTTTACCCCACGACAAAGGGGAGCCTTGAACGAGAGCGCTCGTAACCCCTGGGAGCTTGTTCAGACACTGATAGCAAACTCAATCTTCCTGGGCCAGGCAGAAGTTGAGCCCAAAATGGGATCCTTGTTTTTTTTCCTTTCTGCCTGTGGTTTCTGGTTACTCCCCTGCCTGCCTGAACTAGCCTCTCTGCATTGTAAGAGAGGCATCTGAAGGCAGGTAGAATAGCAAGAAGTCGCTCTCATGTGGGCAACCTAAGCTAAAAAAAAAAACACAACCTACTTCAGAAAAGAATTATTCTGGTGCAGACATCCTTATAACAGGTCTGTTAAAGCAAAACAAAACCACCGATAACAAAATACCCAGTTGCTCTGGGGTTGCCTCTGATTCCTGACAACCCCATGCGTGTTAAATTAGAACTGTGCTCCATAGGGTTTTAAGTTGCTGACTTTTTGGAAAGAGATCACCAGACTTTTTTTCTGAGATGCCACTGGGTGGATTTGAACTTCTATTGTTTCAGTTAGTAGCAGAGTAGCTTAACTGTTTGCACTACCAAGGGGCTCCAACAGATCTACAGAGTATGGGGAAATCCCTGCCATATAAATCTTTGCCTCAAAATTCGCTGAAGAACTTTTTCCTCATCAAACAAAATACATAGTAGAGATGGTTAACAAATCCAGATAAACTCAAGTAATATGCCTTGAATCTGAATTGAGCAATCTATCTAGGCCAGTGTACTATTTGCAGTCTTTCTTATTTTGCCCTCATGTACCTTGAGGAGAAGGAGATTAACAACAAGGAATCCTGGTTGAGTCTATTTATTTACTTAGATGACATTCATTCCCTAAACAGAGAATTTGGAAAAGTGGCTTTACAGGCCTACTCCTCAGGTTCCCTGGCCATTCACATATCCTCAAGCAAGGTTTGTTTAGTGGACGTGGTGAGTACACAAGATATTGATTGCCAGGGGGATATTACAAGCCTCCAGTCAGTCCCAGCAGAGATGCACAGGGATAGCCTAATGATCTGTAATTGTTGGCTGGGAATAGTAAAGGGAAGGGAAATAATTTGAACAAGACTACAGTTCCTGCTCTAGGGAGTTCAAGGCTGCCATGCCTATTTCCCTATTGTTTGTTTTGTGCTAAAAGGGGAAAAAATCTGAGAAATGGAAGTAGTTGTCTCTGTGGAAGTATACTAGAAAATATCTGGCAAAATAGAAATTTTTACTTTTCAATCAGTAATAGTTTAATGGATAATATTTATTTAATTCAAGTATCTCACTGAGCTCAAAGCAGTGCTAAAGACTGGAGAGATTTAAATGAAAACAAATAAAATCTAATCTCCATGAGTGTATAAGGAAAAAAGAAAAATTGACATTGCAGATTTATTGACTATCCTAATTCAATTTCCTTTCATTAAACAGAAAACTTCATTTCTACACAGAGCACACAAAGATATTGAAGTAAGGAAATTTTGAAAATGTATGTGGGTGAACATAGAGGAGGTGAATTTTTTAGTAGAACCTTAAAGAATTGGTCTTTGGCTGATCCAAATGGGCAAAAGGGCATTTCAAGGTTGAAAGGATAGGCAAAGTCATCTAACCTAGAAAGCATAAGACATTGAAGGACAGATGAGTAGGTGAGCATTCTTGGAACCCAGGATGGATGTGGTCAGAAGGCATGTATGGTTGACTGTGGTGTGAGGAATGTGGTTGTAAAATAAGATTGAGGAACATGATCTAGATGGATCTCTTTTCTGGAAATTGCAGATAAGCCTTCAGCTTATATAATTTGGAGGCTCAGTGTATAACTAGGTGTATACATTAAAAATTTTATATATAATAAGAAAAGAAAACTTGATCAAATTTCTGGAGCCCTGAAGATTTGGGAGTCCCCAGAGATCTTCTAAAGGAATTTATCAGAAATGAAAATATTAAAATACTCATGATTTTTATCTTATCCTAAACCTACCAGAACACTCGACAACACTCAATAGGCCCACCATTCCCAGGGATCTGTGCTAGTTGGGGGCCTGGAAGTTCTTCAAATGTTGCTGATTCCCTATTAGTGAACAGTTTGTGCACATACCCTGACTATGGTGTATGGGGAATGGAGTGCCAAGATTATTTCAGGTGTTAACCCATGTATCTAGGAGTGAATATTTGTGATTAGTAGATGCTCTCTGTCCATCTGTCAGTTTGTTGTAATGTGGTGGTTTTCATGTTGTTATGATACTGGAAACTATGCCACTAATGTTTTGAAATCAGGAGGGTCACCCATTAATAGGTTTCAACAGAACTTCTAGACTAAGGTTGACTACAAAAAAGGCCTGACTACCTACGTAAAATTAGCCAATGAAAACCCTATGAATCAAAATATTGTTTGGTGTAGACTAGAAGATGAGCTCCCTAGGTTGGAAGACACTCAAAATACACGATGGCTTCAACAATGGACTACAGCGTACCAACGATTGTGAAGACAAGACAGCCCAGGGCTGATCAGCCTTTCATTCTGTTTTACAGTTGGAGTGGATGGCAGCTAACAATAGCCCTTCATTCTGAAAGAAATGGTTGGAATAGGGAAGGAACAATCTCCTAAAAGAATGAAGTGGATGGAAATTTGTGTTTTCAAGTATGGTACAGGTATAAATAAAAGATGGAAAAGGGAGAACCTTTAGGTAGATGCCCAACTTAGAGGTTGTAGCCCACGTCTGAAATGATCATGTCTTGGACTAGGCTGGTGGCTGTGGAAAAGGATTTGAAGAATCAGTCTTGAGTACCATTCTGAAGAAGGGATTCAGCAGACTTGCACCTTGCAGCTTTTACTACCATTAAAGAATTCACAACAGCCTAACAGAGAGTCAAATGTCAACCATTATTTGGGTATAGATTCAGCTGTTTTGAGTTTTACTTCATAACAATTCAATACCCTCAAAGAAGGCCAAGCATGCAAAAGCAAAAACTCATTGCCACGGAGTTGATACTAACTCATATCTACCCTGCAGGACAGAATAGCACTGCCTCATAGGGAGTCCAAGGCTGTAAATATTTATGAAAGGTCACTGCTTCATCTTTCTCCCTAGGAGCAGCTGGTAGGTCTAAAACACTGTCCTTTCTGTTAGTAACTTAGCGAGTTAGTCACTGAACCATCAGGCTTCTTCTAAGGATGATAGCCAGTCCGTAAAATGAAACCCACTGTAATTGAGTCGATTCCAAAACTCATAGAGAGCTGGCATGTATAAGGCATCTGAGACTTTAGATCTTTGTGGGAGTAGATAACTTCATTTTTCTCCAACAGATTGGCTGGTGGGTTTGAACTGTTGACCCTGTGGTTAGCAGGTCAATGCTTAACCCACAGTGCCACCAATGCTCCAAGGATATGATGACTTATTTCAAACCCCATAATCATATGCCTGTTCACCAATTCTCAGGGTAGTGTTTCTTGCCTTTCTTTTGTTTTTTTCAAAAGGGTCACTACACATATTGTCTTGGCACAGTGAGGTAGCAGAAAGCAAAAATTGCCCTAGGTGATCAAAATGTTCTCCTAGGGCAATTTTGGTTTCTGTCTCTGCAGTGGTAACATCATCATTTCTTCAATACCAATCTCCAGCCTCCTTATAAACAACAGTCAAGTCAGCTTCCATATTTAATGGCCCCCATTCAGGCCATAGAAACTTTGATATACTTAAACTAGTCTTTCACCAAAAGTTAGCAGTAAACAATTGCCCTATAAAGCCTTCCAAGAGAACACTTGCTCAGTTGCTATAATTATTACTTTTTTCTTTATGATGTCCCATGAGGAGTATAGATAAAAAGTAGAGATACCACCTTTCTATTTTTCCCCATCTGCTTATTTTGCAAAGTAAATGTCTATCTCTTTGACACAGGAGTAAAATGCTGATATACCTCTTACCTGTGACTCTTGAAACTGTAGCAAAGCATATATCCTTTAATTCCACCATTATCAAGAATGTATTCCCACAACTTCATTTCATCTCTTTCTCTCACACGTGGCTATTTGTTTTTGAAATAGTTTCAAGTTGTTTGAGAATGTGTTTGCATCAACAAAATCTACAATTTCTTTCTGCACACAGTGTAAAGACAGAGAAATGGAAATTCCAGTGAGGTTAACAGGAAACCTACCTATAGCCAACTCTTCTTCTGGTCTCTGACACCATTACTCAAAACATGTTTAACTAGCCAACACATTCATAACAATAGATGTTGTATTCCTAAATACAATGGGCCAACTGACTAGGATTCTAGTGTTATTTTATGAACCTCAAAACCTTTCCAACTGAGGGAAATGAAACTTTTCTCATTACTTGTAGCCCATTTCAGCAATATCAGCTAATCAATCAGGCCTTTGAGTGACAGGGGCAAGGGCATTTAGAAAATGTGCCCACAGTAGTTATGCATGCAGAGATGGTTGAGATATTAATTAATTTACCCATCTGCAACCATCAGTTTACTTTCATTCAACAAATATCTAGTTTATTCTCTATATAAGATACCATGTTATTTGGGTTGAGTACCCAAATCTGAATAAAATATGTTTTTATTCTTTTCCCAGTGTACATTCTGTTGGAGGAGTCAGAATTGTTAATGTTTTATTTTAATGTAGTATGTATATTATGTAATAAAAATGTATAGTACACACAAAATAAAAGACTTAGTTGACTTTAAGTAAAGGAGATTATCCTTGATAGTATGGGTAGACCTCATACAATCAGTCAAAGATATTGAGGATAAAAATTGAGGTTTCCCAAAGAAGACAAAATTTTGCCTCAAGACTGCCATGCATACTCCTGTCTGAGATTGCAGCTTGCTGGCATACCCTATGAATCTCAGAATTGCCAGTTCTCATAATCACATGAACTAGTTCCTTAGTGCCAGTCTACCTACCCATCCATCTACCACCCACTCACCCATCCACCTAGTCATACATACATCCAATCCTTCCATCTAGTAGTTCTTTTTAAAAGTTTTTATTGTGAATTGAGTGATAGTTTCCATGAGAGAACATTGGTTTTACACTCATCATTTCATTGCAACAATTACAATCTTCTCCATGCATCATCATTCAATATTATTTGCTTCCATTCCCTCTGTTTTGTTTTGTTTTTTTTTGGGGAGGTGGGGAGGTACACAAAAAAACTCAGGAATATATAATAATTTAAACCACCAAAGGGCACATTCTGTGAGCTTGCCTCCTGGCTGCCAGCACACAGTCTTTCTCTTTCCATGAGTCCAGAGTCCTCAGCTGCTCTCTCTCCCCATGTCCTCATCTCTGTCTCCATCTCTGGTGTCGCTGCCTCTCTGGATAGGGTCCCACATTCTGCTCATGATCTTCCCCTTTGATGGTCCTAGGGTCCTCTGTTTCTGGACTGTAAGTTTAACTTCTCCTCCTTTTTGTTATAAAATTTCTACCATTACAGTTGTGACAGTCACAATTAGTCATGGTAACAATTACTCACTATTGAATCCTAAGAATCTTATACCCATCTCTTTTCACCAGACCTGTCTAGACAAGAAGAAAACTATCCAGTGGGGACTCTACTTTTCCCCACACACTCTTAAACTCCCTCTTGAAAACTTGTAAGCCAGTCACTTCTTGCCTTTATTACCCCCTCATTTTAGGTAGCCAATGTTTATGTTGCCCATCCCTATCAATCCTGTATATGGAGGGTATAGGATTGATAGTTGATGTGAAAACTCCTTCTCTCCTGGTTGGTATTTTGAGCTACTAGATGCATAAGTATAGGCCAAGTTCATAAAATTGTACCAATTTACACTTGTTTCCTTTATCAAAAATTGTTTTCTCTTTTATCTTCCTCCAATTCGAGTTCTGATAAAAAAGCCATCAAGGCTAGGTCAAATGGGTACTATCTGCAAGTTTGGGTGTTCTTGTGCATCTCCCCTCACTTCATATCAGCTGGATGCTTCACTCTCAGCTCTAGCCCTCCGTGGCTATGACTTTATCCATGGGCTCAGGAGTCCTGAGATCTCACCACACTTCAGACCAACCAGCCCTTCCTCTTCTCTCTCTCATCTCCAGGTCAACGGAAGGCTATTAAATGTTGTTGAACTCAGCCCATATCTTCATTGCTGCTTTTTCCCTTCTTCCACTCACCAGTAGACCAACATGGTCACCAGCAAGCTTGCATACCTGCTCATATGTTCCCTTTGAGTTTCAGTATTGGAGGGAGATTTGCTCTGAAGGGACTTGATTGTTTGCCTTGATGGCTCCCCGGCGAACAACTTGCTTATTCTTATAGTAGCCAATGAGACAGCCATTTTTGTTTTGGATTTTTTTCTGCTGATTTTTCTTTCAAGGAGTACCTTCTATTGCTCTAGCTGTTCCAGGCTGGTCTGCTTGTCCTGTCTAGTGGGAATGTCCCACCTCAGAAGGTTCTGGGTAGGGCTCAGAGTTCCACCTAAGGTCCTATACACTACAAAAGCTCCTCAATAAGCCTCTTTCACTGGGTAAGTTCTCGAACCCTTTTAGGTTTTCCAATCAGTTATAAGCTGAAGATAGCCTTACAAGTTTTCTATAATCATGCTTCCTGATATTCTTTTTTATCCCACTCAAGCATCCATTTTATAATAGTAAGCAAGGGAAACTAATATTCATAAGACAGTCAAGTATCTTAACATCATTTTCCCTCTTTTACCCATTCAGACTATGCCTCAATCCCTGTATCACAGAGCCCTGTTGTTCCAAGGTTGAGCATACACCACTATTTACCTCTATCCCATTTAGCCCATGCAAACTTGTTTCAGTGTTCCCCTATCTACCTTATTCTTCCATTTCCCTCCTCCCTCTTGTGTATTGCCCTCCCCAGCACCCAAACTATGATGTGTCTTTCCCCTACCCTGTGCTCTACTGTCCCTTCCCACTCTCCCACACTCACTAACCAATGCTTCTTTAGTCAACAAGGTTTTGCTGTGCAACTTTTTAGGACCCACAGTGGAGACAGGGGTAATAAAGATGAAAAAGTTCTACTTAACCATCTTTGAATTATTCATAGTCTTGTAGGGTAATGCATAAGTGTGGAAATTGTTTCAGATCTTTTCATTTACTGCCTGGCCCTTTTGATTTTACTTATTCTCCACACATCTCAATTTTCAGATAAAAGCAAGAAGGTTAATGTAAACATCACAGCATCCATTATGGGCAGGTGTTGATTTCTGCATGGTGTCCTTGTTTCTGTGATTGATCTTTAGCTCCCCTCTACCTTCTGTTTTTTGCACAGTTCCTTGCTCTATTCTCTGGGTTGGTTGGGGTATCTTAGATAGCTACAGATGCTAATTCTCGGCTCCTGTCTAGCCCCATAGGACCAGCACAGGGAAAAGTAAATGGAAAGATTCATATCTAACTATATATTCATGAACATCACTAATATTACTTCAGATCCCTGTCTAATCACTGAATTTGAGCACTTGTTATTTCATGATGACCAACATCTTACTAATTAGTAAAAGACATGTTTAATATTCCCAGCAATATGCCCTATTCTCCTTCTAGCTAAGTGTTTATGGATATAGATTTGTTTTTATGGTTAAAATCTTATAATTACATTCTCTTCATGCTTTCAAAATATCATTTGGCTTAAAGAACTGATGTTTTCTCTGGTAACTTTCACATGACATCTGCTCAAACTATCCTTCGAACTACTGCATTAATTTGCTAAATGTTTATTTCTTTGCACTTTCCTTGTGGAAGCCTGTCTTGTACTAATTTCCCTTCCCTGAAATCAACAAAACCTCAGCCTGTTCCATCTGAGGATGCCATTGTTTCCCATTTTGGCAGTATGCTATTGTGGTGATGAACACAGGCCATAGAGCCCATCAGACCTGGATCTGAGCCCAATTCTAGAACCCGCTTTCCGTGTGTTCTTGAAACAATTTATTTCAACTTTTGTTGTAAGGTTTTCCCACCTACAAAATGGGTAAGCTAATGCTAACTATCTTATAAACTGTTGATTAACACCGTTTCTGCTCCATAGTAAATTCTTTTTAAAAAGTCTTATTTTTTCCCTTGTTATAATTTTCTTGCCATAGTGGGAAGCACACAGACATTGGACTCAGATGAAATTGCTTAAACTATGCCACTGAGAAAACACCTACCTTTCTGAGCCTTAGTTCTCTCATCAATAATAATACTTTACAGTGCTGATAGTTATTTACAAAGATTAATTTAGATAATATATGTTTTAAAGAGTTGTCATGATGATGGTGCCTGGCACACATAATGTAATAATTCTTGCAATGGAATCTCTTCCTTTGACTCAATTTTGACACCTAAAGCACCCCTCTTTGTAATCAGCCCCTCACCCAGTCTACAATATATAAGAGGGCTACAAAAAGTTTGTGGAAATTTTAAATTACAAGATAATGAAATTTTTCCATGAACATTTTGAAGCTCCCTTGTACTGAAAACAGAAAGTTTTATATGTATAAAAACATAATCTTCTTGACTAATGTGGTAGGTAGTTTACTAATCATTGAAATAATTTTTCAGTTATTTCTTCTTTGTTGTTATTAAGAGCTGTAGAGTCAGTTCTGACTCATAGCAACCCTGTATAGGGTTTCCCAGGAGTGGATACTGGGTTTAAACTGCCGACCTTTCATTTCAAACCTACCTTGCAGTCCAGTGCCACACCAGGACTTAAACAGCGCCATTCCAGGGCTTACTCTTTTTTTAAAAAAATGTTTTATTGTGAATTATGTGATAGTTTACATGGGAGAGCATTAGCTTTACATTTATCCTATTGTATATCATTTCATTGCTATGGTTACAATCCCCTCCATGCATCATCAACCAACCAAAGCCTGCCCCCTAGTCATCAGCACACAGCCCCTCTCCCTTTCTGGGTCTAAAGTCCCAGCTGCTCCATCTCTCCATGTCATCGTCTCTGCCTCCATCTCTGGCATCACTGCTTCTCTGGGTAGGGTCCCACTCTCCACTCTTCTCCCTTGATGGTCCTAGGGACCTCTGCTCCTAGACTGCAAAGTCAATCACACTCCTCCTGTTTCTACAAAACGTTACCTGTTCATTTCCAACCCTCACAGCCAGTCCTGATAACAACCCAGGGCTTAACTCTTGACCCATTGCCGTTGAGTTGATTTGGACTCATAGTAGCCCTAGAGGAGAGAGTAGAACTGCCCCATAGTGTTTCCAAGATCATAATCTTAATGGGAGCAGACTGCTACAGTTTGTTACTGTGGAGAGGCTAGTGGCTTCAAACTGTGGATCTTTCAGTTAGCAGCTGAGCACTTAACTATTGTTTCACATGGGATTCATATAAATGATTTAACAGAGAATATTTTATTTCTAACAGTCCTTGCAGTTGTGTATAATTTTTACCATGATGTTTGCCTATTATCAACGAACTCAAAATTTGAGAATTGAAGCAACTCAATGTGGGAAAGTCTAGATGTGACATAAACAAACCCAACAAAATAGTGTTATGCTTAAAAGGTGGGTATGCAATTGATGAGTTGGTTGTGGAAATGGTGAGGACCAGATATAAGTAAGGTTCAGTGAAATATGTAACTTAAGGTGGGATACTAGAATTTGTATTGACACCAACTATGACTTTCCTTAGTAGCTTTAAGTACTAAGTACTATTGAGTCCGGTTCTGTTACGGTCACACTGTAGTTTCCTAGGAGCTGCTGTGTTTGAACCAAACAGTTCAGTGCTTCAATGACAATGCTACACCAGGACTCAGTAGCTCTATGGGAGTGGATATATGTAGTGGACTAACCAATAATTATTTAAGGCTGATCAGACTGACCAATTTACTTTTATAGCCAATCTTTTCATTTGTTTCTTTGTTTCTCCACTAAAAAGAATAGAGGTGCCACAGTAGTCACAAATAAAATATTAAAAAAACTAAAAGAAGACTACAAGTTTGTTCTCACATACCTGAAGGGTATTTATTAATGAACCCAATGGACTTAACTTTGTATCCTAGCTTGCAAATCTCAAGGTTAAATAATTGCCTTGTCTCCTTCACCATCTAGTATTCAATTTGTGTTTTGTTTGCTATAGTTAAGTGCCATGGAGTCTGTTCCAACCCATGGCGACCTTGTATAGGGTTTCTGAGGAGCACCTGTTGAGCTTGAACCAATGACTGTGCAGTTCAAACCAACTTTACAATCCAGCCAATTAACCCACAGCACCATACCAGGACTCCCAGTGTAAATACCACTGCAGACTTTTATCAAATCTAGGGTTCTACATATCCCAGAAATGGAGATTGAATAAGCTTTCACCTTTTATGATACCATGGAGACCAAGGCAACTTTGGTTAGCTTGATAACTCAGATTTGTTTCATTTGAACGTTCTCTTACAGCGTTTCTTCTAAAAATGGTTGCATTAAAATTTTTTCCTTTTCAAAACCTGCAGTTACATGAATAGATGTAATATAAAAATGTGGACTTGAATTGACCCTCATTACTTTTCTGCAAATGATCCTGGCCAAAGGTTAGGACAGTCTCCTCCTACTTTACAAATGTTCAAGCAAAATTCAACTTATTTTAAAAAGTTGGTCCAAATTTATCTTTGTTAAGCTCTCAAAAGGAAAACAGAACAAAAGACTCTTGTTTGTGACTCCAGTCACTTGAGGCTATCAGGCCATTGCATCACTCCAATAAAACTGTAGGTTTTAGCACATGCACTAAAGTATACAGAAAGAGCTAATTTCAATGCTTCTTTTAAAGAATTTCTTTTATACCTATTTTTAATACCTATTATACCACACAGTATGTCATTTTAAACATTGACATGTAACTCTCTAGTAAGATTCTTAAAGCAAAAACAAAAGCAGTTAGCTTATTAGAAGTAAGATACACTATTAACTTATTGTCTTCAAACATTACTGTACTTTTACTTTCATAATTTGACAATGCATTCATGAAACAATCTGCAGACAGCTACTATTTTAACAGACAAAGAATACTTTCAAATAGATGTGACTGTCCTAACCTGTTTATTAGGCACAAATTTTACAAACATTACTTATATTAACAGTTAACTGTGGAGCTGGAGAGTGTTGTGTCTTCTCCAAGCTGCCCAATTCGCAAGAACCAATAGTGTGGTGGACCTTGCGGGCCCTTCCCTAAGCTACAGCTCTTGGGGCTCTTGAGGTCAAACCACGCATCTCCCTGTGCTTGTGGACTGAGTTGGTGATCCATTGGTGTCATGATTCTTCTGATAGCTTTATGGAATGGATCAATGAGGATAACTTCACAAAATCTGTATGTGGAATCTTCACCAACTCAGTAAGAACTCAGGCCTCTTAGGGCCCCACAGTGGCGTCCGGCACACTCCTCAGCCACAGATTGAAGGCTTCTAGCAAACTTCACTTAGTTAACACCATGATGGACAGGCTTGCCATAGGTTGAACCCTTAGGTACTGGGCGTTTGCACCATCTCTACAAACGCAAATCTGACATAACTTTGCTTGGCCTTGTATCCCAGCCTGCGCACCTTCTCTGACTGGGTAGACTGTGGTGTCCTGTGTTGTGCAGCATAGAGAGCTGGCAATACTGTGAACAGCAGACCCACAGGAGAAATTGCATCATGTTGGATTGCTTCTTCTTCCATAGTTTCTAGATGTACTTGTAAGCACCTATTTTGGCTTAACCTGATGACTGCTGCCAGATGGAAAGGAAAAGGAAAGCTCTTTCTTGTTTTTCTGTTTCTAAATGACTCACATATGCTCTTTATAAACTGGTTCCTTTGAGTGTATATAGATTTGTTCTAGTAGTGGGTTGCTCTTTGCAGCCATTTTAGTTTATGTAAGAGAGTAGCTTTTATAAGGATTTATTAAAACACAATTTGAGAGATAGGACTGTTGTCCACAAGGTCAGCAGTGAAAACCCACCAGCTGCTCCTTGGAAACCTTATACAGAGTTATTATACCAGGCCGACTCCACAGCATTTAATAAAAACAACAACAACCACAAATTATTGTTACTACGTAGCAGATCTTAACCTCAGCCAATCAATCAAATACTTATTTTTGCTGTTGTTGAGTGCCGCCGTAGAGTTGGTTCCAACACATAGTGACCCTGTATAGGGTTTCTGAGAAGCAGCTGGTGAATTTGAACCACTCATCTTAGGGTTAGCAGTCTAGTGCTTATCCTATAGTGACACTCCAGCATTCTAGATACCAAGGGAAATAACAAACTTATAAAATGCACGGCCACTTCTTTCAAAGGATTCACAGACTATTTTGAGAAACAATTTAGATTAAAAATGTAGTACAGCTTTGTGATGCTGATGACAAGTGTAGTAGTAATTCAGATAACAGGACTTCCATTGAATATAATCATTAGAAAAAATTTACAGATGACACAGGATTAAGGTAGGCCTGGAAGGTCAGGCAACTATTGTACTGGTGGGAAAAAAAAATAAATGTAAAATGCTTGGAATAGTACTTTGTAGTTGAGTGTCTCAAACACTGTTTATACTAAATGCATTAATAGTTCTATTACAAAGCTAGTTCCTCAAAAGAAGTGCTGGTGGCACTGTAGGATAAGCACTGGACTGCTCTAACCACTTGGCAGCTTGATCCCACCAGCCAGTCCGCGGATCAAAAATGAGTTTTCTGCTCCTGTGAAGATTAGTTGCCTTGGAAACACTATACAAGGTTGCTATGAGTCCCAACTGACTGGAACAGCATCTAGTAGCAACAGTCTCTCAAGAAGACATCTAATTACTAATTGACTAGAAACAGTAGCAGGGTCTCAATCACCGCATAAAACTCCCACCTACCACACCATATTAGATATTTATTCATTTGGCTGTAGAAAACATTTCATATTTAATTGTCATTGTTAAGTGCCACTGAGTCAGTTCCAACTCATAGTGACCCTATATAGAGAGCGGCTGGTTAGTTTGAAATACTGACCTTGTGGTTCAAACCAATCTAGTGGTTGAGTGCATTCCTTCATTGCCAAAGGCAATGCCTCTAGGGAATGAAGAGGTGGTTATAAAGTAAGTGTTCATACATATATAATCCATAATTTTTTATTCAGCACATATCTATTGGGTAGCTACTCTATGGCAAGTCTGATCCTGCCTATAAAGGATGAAGAGTTTATCCTATCAAAACTGCCTAATGCAGTTCAGGGCTAGTGAAAGAACAGATGTGTGTACCAATGATCACAATATACTGTGATTCAGGTTATTATTCAGATGGAGTGATAGAGACCAGAGAAGCCATGGGATAATGTCATGCTTGAGAGGTATGGGAACTAGACATGTGAGCAAAAGGGAGTTTTTGTCTTATATTTCCTTTCCTGTTGTTTCCACTCTAAAACAGTTCTCCACAAATCTTTAGATGGGGATGAGCAGATTAAATGCCTTGGAAAGAGAAGGAAACTTGGTCCCCCATCCTGTAGTCCATAGCAGAGGAGGAAAGTTTTGGTATTGTTGTATTAGAACAAATGGTTCATGGCCCAGGATTTGGAGGTGGAGCCTAAGTGGTATGAGAAGGGCTATTCTGCCCGAGAGCACCCGGTGGGGGAAGTCAGAACTCAAGCCTGGGAGGTGGGTGTCCACAAGAAGAGGTGGCAGTGGTAGTTATAGAGACTGATTAAATATGTAATTTTTTACCACTTGAGAAGGGAATTCGGATATGAAATGAGAAAACAAGAATGAATTTGGTATTGTTGTATTAGAATTGACACTCCTCTTTTGTCAGCTTATTGTATTGTGGTTAGATTTCATGTTGCTGCAATGATGGAAACTATGTCAGAAGTATTTGACATACCAGCAGGGTTACAGATGGTGGACAGGTTTCAGTGGAGCTTCCAGACCAAGACAGACTAGGAAGAAGGAAAGGTGAAATACTACTGAATGTTTAGCCACTGAAAACCTTATGAATAGCAGTGAAACACTGTCAGAAATAGTTCTGGAAGATGACAACATTATGAATAACAGCAGAACATTGTCAGATAGAGTGCCAGAAGATAAGCCCATCAGGTTGGAAAGCACTCAAAATAGAACTGAGGAAGAGCAGCCTCCTCAAAATAGAGTTGACCATAATTAAATGAATGAAGTAAAGCTTTCAGGACTTTCATTTGCTGATGGAGAACAACTCAAAATGAAAAGAAACAGCTGTAGACAACCATTAATAATCAGAATATGGAATGTGTAAAATATGAATCTAGGAAAATTGAAAATTATTAAAAAATGAAATGGAACATATAAACATCAATGTCCTAGGCATTAATGAGCTGAAATGGACTGATATTGGCTATTTTGAATCCGACAATCATGTAGTTTACTATGTGTGGAATGACAAATTGAAGAGGAATGGTGTTGCGTTTATCATCAAAAAGAACATATCATGATCTGTCTTGAAGTACAATGCTGTCTGTGATAGGATAATATCCAAATACCTACAAGGAAGACCGTTAATAACATTATTATTCAAATATATGGACCAACCACTAAAGCCCATGATGATGAAATTGTAGAATTCTACCTACCTCTTCAGTTTGAAATTGATTGAGCATGCAATCTAGATTTATTAATAATTATTTGTGATTGGAATGCAAAAGGTTGTAAACAAAGAGGAAGGAACAGTAATTGGAAAATACAGTGATAGAAACAATACTGGAGATCACCTGATACAATTTTGCAAGACCAATGACTTATTCATTGCAAATATCCTTTTTAAACTGCATGAAGGTAAACAATGCACATGAACCTTACCAGATGGAATACACAGTTCTCAAATTGACTATACCTGTGGGAAGAGATAGTTGAAAATCACTATATCATCAGCTAAAACAAGGTCAGGGGTAGACTGTGGAACAGACAATCAATTGTTTATATGCAAGTTAAAACTGAAGCTGAAGAAAATTAAACAAGTCCACAACAGCCAGAATATGACCTTGAATCCATCCCACCTGAATTTAGAGACCATCTAAAGAACAGATTTAATGCATTTGACACTAATGGCAGAAAAACAGGAAGAGTTGTAGAATGACATCAAGAACCACATACAAGAAGAAAGAAAAGGTCATTAAAAAGACAGGAAAGAAAGAAAAGATCAAAATGGATGTCAGAAGAAATTATGAATTTGCTCTTGAGAGCATGTTAAAGTGAAGGGAGAAGTGAAGATGGAGAAGTGCTGAAAGGTAAATTTCAAAGGGTGGTTCAAGAAGACAAAGTCAAGAAAGTGCTGTAATGAAATTTGCAGCGACCTGGAGCTAGAAAACCAAAAGGGAAGCATACATTCAGTATTTATAATCTGAAATAGCTGAAGGAAAAAATGAAGGATTTGACTTGCAATATTTGAAGTATTCTATGGGCAAAATATTTAATGATGCAGAAAGCAGCAAAAAGAGATGGAGGAATATGCAGAATCACTATAACAAATAGCAATGGTAAATGTTCAGCCATTTCAAGAGGTAGTGTATGATTAAGAACTAATGGTACTAAAGGAAGAAGTCCAAGTTGTACTGAAGACATTGGCAAACAAAACAAAACAAAACAAAAAACAAGAGTAGAAATTGACAGAATACATAGTGAAATATTTCAACAAACTGATGCAGTACTTACTGGAGACACTCACTCATCTATGCCAAGAAATTTGGAAGACAGCTACCTGGCCAACTAATTGGAAAAGATTTATTTCTGTGCCCATTCCAAAGAGAGTTGACACAAAAGAATGTGGAAACAATATCATTAATATCCCATATAAATAAAATTTTGCTGAAGATGGATGATCCAAAAAACCAGCTATAACAGTGCATAAACAAAGACCTGCCAGAAATTCAAGCTGGATTCAGAAGATGATGTGGAACATGGGATAGCATTATTGATGTGAGATGGATCTTGACTGACAGCATAGAATACCAGAGAGTTCTTTACTTGTATTTTATTGACTTTATTTAGACTGTGTGGATCAAGACAAACTGTGGATAATATTGTGAAGAATGGGTATTCCAGAACAATTCATTGTTCTCATGAGGAATCTGTACATAGACCAATAGACAGTTGCTGGAACATATTAACAGAATAATGAATGGCTTGTAATTGGAAAGGTGTGTGCCAGGGCTGTATTCTTTCACCATACTTATTCAATCTGTATGCTGAGCAAGTAATTCAAGAAGCTGAATTATATGAAGAAGAATATGGCATCAGGATTGGAGGAAGGCTCATTAACAACCTGCAATATGCAGATGATAAAACCTTGCTTGCCTGAATAGAAGAGGACTTAAACTACTTACTGATGAAGATCAAAGACTATATCCTTCAGTGTCAAGAACCGGCCTCGACATGGGGGTTTGGTTCACGAAGGAGGGAGATCTGACGGCAACAGCAACAGATAAAGAACACACACAAAGACGCAAAGAGAGAGACAAGAAGACACCCCGAAACCAGAGTGGATGCGACACTGGCGGGCAGACCCTGGACTACCGGCATCGTGGCCCCTGCAGGCAGTAAATCACCGTCCTGCAAACCTTAATGCATGCCTTGCCAGCTGTAATGCCTCGCATGCCAGCCTTAATGCATGGCCTGCAAGCTGTAACACATGCGGGCTTCGGTCTGCGCCCCAGTTTTATTTCAGGGAGGAGCTTTACACAAAGGAAGGTGGGGTTTATTAAGACGGGGTACAGAAGTGAAATGTGATTAATCGTTCAACACAGGACACAAGGATTTACAGGTACAAATTCTAAAACATACATCACAAATTGTCTTGATAATCTAACATCTGTGATTTTCCAGAAATTCAAGAAAATTATTACATGGTACTTTTCAGGTTCACCAGCATCATTTCTATCACCAAGTCCAAATTTTCCGACTACTGGTCCCTCCTCTTTGCTCCCTACTTTTGCATTCCAGTCACCAGTAATGAGCAATACATCTTGATTGCATGTTTG
>NW_006408520.1:35180472-35184595 GCF_000296735.1 Chrysochloris asiatica
CAAACATAACTAAATAATTTGATAAAGAACAGTTTGGATGAGTTTGCCCAGTGGCCAGAGTTTGTTCCTCAGAGAGATTTGTTCTTAGAACCTTAAGCACTGCTAACACAGTGGAGACATTTAGAGAGGCACATTAAGAAACCATTTTCTCAGAGGCTGCAATTACAGGGGTTCGAAGCATAGAGCGAATTAATAGGACTAAAGAGAATTATACAGAGCTGGCCCCACAGTGAGTTCGTAAAAACCCGGGACGTCCAGAGGTTACTTCCTTGGGACCACAGGGTCTCCGGCCAGCAGGTCAGAGTGCGGCCACGTGCTGGAATTTTCGTCCATGACACTGGTCCTCAGCACCCCAATACCTGCGGTCTCTAACACTTCAGTATATATTAGATCTCAGTGTAAAGAAAACAAAAATCTTCACAACTGGATCAATCAATAACATCATGATAAATGAAGACTTCACTTTGAGTGGATTCACAATCAACTCTCACGGAAACATCAGTCATGAATTTAAACAATGTATTGCATTAGGCAAATCTACTGCACTCTTTAAAGTGTTTAAGAGTAAAGATATCAGTTTGAGGATGAAGGTGTGACTGATCCAAGTCATGGTTTTTAATAATTTCATATGCATACTAAAGTTGGACAATGATTAAGGAAGGCCATAGATGAATCTATGCATTATGCATTTGAGTTAAGGTGTTGGAGAAGAATATTAAAAGTTCCATGGACTTCCAAAAGAACAAACAAATCTGTATTGGAGGAAGTACAGCCAGAATGTTCCTTAGAATCCAGGATCATGAGATTTCGTCACTAAGACTTCAGACATGTTATCAGGAGGGGCCAATCCTTGGAGAAGGACATCATGCTTGGTAAAGTGGAGGGTGAGGGAAAAAAGAGAAAGACTTCAACAAGATGGATTGACACAGTGGCAGCGGTAATGGGCTCAAATTTAACAACATTTGTGAGGATGGCACAGGACCAGGCAGTGGTTCGTTCTGTTGTGCATAGGATCACTGAGTTAGACCCTGTTGGATGGCACCTAAAAACATTAGAATTGCAGTGTGGACTCAATTTCAATATATAAAACCAAAAAATCCCGAACCCACTACCATTCAATCAATTTTCACTCAATCTAACTCTGTGTAGGATTTTGGAAACTACATTTTTATGGGAGCAGAAAGCCTCATCTTTCTTCTGTGGCAGGGCTGGTGGGTTTGAACTGTTGGCCTTATGGTTTGCAGTCCAGTACTTATCCTGAGGGCCACTGGGGTTCCTTATATGTGTGTATATTTCTTAACACCGTATACTGAGGATACCTGAGAACAATAACACCCTAACAGCAGTGAACACACCAAACACCCCAATATGATTGATTTATTAGCTGAGGCAGAGAAATTACAAGATAGTCTGCAACATCATGTTCTTCTAGAAGTCAGTGAAGTGCTCAAAGAATGATGAGAACATATTTAAAGGACACAGAATGCCACTGAAGGGGCTCTCACTGGCCAATTTGGAATAATATACGCATCAACATAAATAACAATGTTTTTGTTGTTAGTTGCTGTGGAATTTATTCTTACTTACAGAGACCCTGTGTTTGCAGAGTAGAACTGCTCCATAGGGTTTTCAAGGCTGTGGCCTTTCAGAAGCAGATTACCAGGCTTGCTTCTGAGGTACCTCTGGTTGGGTTGGAACTGCTAGTAATTGAGTGTTTAACCATTTGCACCACTCAAAGACTCCTTAAATACCAGTAATATTTGAATAAAATAGGGATTCATGTACTCATACTGATACAAGTAATTGAATAATTACAATTTTATGAAGATTGAGACCATTACATAGAATTAAAATACCTCACCACAAAATTCTTATTAAATACAAAGGGAAAAAATAACTGTCCAGTGAAAAAGACGGGATAAACAACCTTCATTATGTTATCTATGCTAACCCCATCAGAAATGGGGAAAAATCAAAATCATGGGCTACCTAGAAAGATGCAATGAGACACATATGCTATCATTTCTCTAATATTCTTGGCTGGATGATCAGAACACAACTAGAGGAAGAAAGAAGAGGAAAAAAAAGAGTCACCCACTACAAGTGGATGAACTTGACTTATGCTTGTGGATGCAGTATGACAAAGGAATGGACAAATCTTTACAGTGAGAATTGTTCCCACCCGCTTGGTACACAGAGTCGATAGGGATGAGGAACTTAGACATTGGCTACCCAAAATGGGGGGACTACAAAGACAAGAAGTGACAAGCTTTCGATAGGGAACTTAGCTCCAGAAGATACAGGGAAAGGTAGAATCTCCACTGAATTTTTTCCAACCTGTCTGGATAGGGTTAATGAAAGATAAGGGGGAAAGGACTCCTGTGGTTCAATAGGGAATGATTGCTATCAGGTCTGACAGTGAAAGGTAAATGTAAATATTTGGTAACAAAAGGAAGAGAGTGGCTGATTTTGCAGTCCAGGAGCAGAGATCCCTGGAACCATCAAGGAAGAAAAGCAAAGTGAGCATGAGTCCCTGTCTGGGGAGGCAGTGACACTAGGGATGGAGGCAGAAGCAATGGATGACATTGTCAGAAGGAGCATCTGGGGACTCTGGACTCTAGGAGGGAGAGGGGCTGTGTGCTGGCGGCCAGGGGGCAGGCCTGTGGGATGTACCCTTTGATTGTTTGATGATGCATGCAGGGGATTGTGAGCATTGCAATGAAACAAAATATGATAGGATGAATGTAAAGAAAATGTTCACCCATGTAAACTAACACATCATTCACAATAAAAACGTAAAAAATTTTTTTACAAAGTAACATAAATAGAGACACCATTTACTCTAGTCATGAGAAAACACAAGACTAAATCAAAATGAGGCCCATCGTACAAAAACTGTTCTCCAACTGTCCAAAGAGGCAAGGCCATGAAAGTCAAGCAAACACTGAGGCAGGAATCATCCACAGTGAATGTGACTATTCCAGAGAAATGTATCACACGCTTCTATACTGGGTTCTTCTACTATAAAGGCTATTTTTGGGGAAAGTGAGTCAATTTGAATAGGAAATTTGAAATAGCTGGTAGTAATGTACCTATGTTAATTCCTAATTTTTATGGTTTTAGTTGATAATGTAGGATAATTTATTTATGGTGGTGTGCAAAGGAGCTCTGGTGGCATAGAGGTTGATAAATGTAGGATAATTTATTTATAGGATATCTATATTAGAATACTTGGGATTTTATCAGCAACTTACTTTTAAATGGTTTAGGATCTTCTTTGATAGCTCACTGAAAGGACAGCTCAGGAAAATAAAACATCAGTGGGTTTTTAATCTATGTTGTTGTTGTTGTTAAGTGCCATTGAGTCAATTCCAACCCATAGCAACCCTGTGTAGGGAGTCCAAGGAGCAGCTCTTGAGCTTGCAGTTCAAATGACTTTTTCATTCTGACCCATTAGACCACAGTGCCACACCAGGACTCCATAGAGGGCTCTAAGTATGCACCTAGGACTGGGATTCTAGGGGTTTGTATGAAGGCCTGGCTTTCTAACTTAACGATAGACAAAGTACTTTCTGTGCAAAACTATTTCTTTAAGTTTTTATTGTGATTTGAGTGAAAGTTTGCAGGGGAAAGCATCAGTTTAACAATCAATAAATCCTATACTTTGTTTCGTTACAATGATTATAACCCCCTCAATGTACCATCACTTAACAGTATTTCTCTCTATTCATTTTAGCTCTTTTTTTTTTTTAAACACTCAGGAATATATAATAATTTAAACCACCAAATGGCACATTCTGCAAGTCTGCCTCCTGGCCGCCAGTTTCAGTCCCTTTCTTTTCCATGAATCTAGAGTTATCAGCTGCTCCCTTTCTCCATATCCCCATCTCTTCCTCCATCTCTGATGTCACCGCTTCTCTGGATAGGGTCCCGCATTCAGCTTGTGCTCTTCTCCCTTGATGGTCCTTGGGTCCTATGTTTCTGGACTGTAAGATTAACTGCTCCCCCATTTTTGTTACAAAATTTCTCCCTTTACAATTGTGACAGTCTCAATTAGTCATGATAACAGTTTCTCACTGTTGAATCATAAAAATCTTATCCCCATCTATCTCTTTTTTTAAAG
>NW_006408520.1:35186645-35207912 GCF_000296735.1 Chrysochloris asiatica
ACTCTTAAACTAAACTTCCTCTGAAAATTTGTAAGTTAGTCACTTCGTGTCTTTATCACCCCTTCATTTTAGGTATCCAATGTTTACATTGCCCATCCCTATCTACCCTGTATACAGAAGATATAGCATTGATACTTGATGTGAAGACTCCTTCCCTCTCTGTTGGTATTGCACAACTATTTCTTAATTTGTTAAAAGTGGAGTGGATGTAGCTCTCTCCCAGCTCTAAAATTCAATGGCCTTAATTAATCTTTTAATACATTATAGCTAATAACCAGCTCTCTGATGCTTTTTGTTACATAGTTCTCTGTATTTATCTGCCTCAGGGAGGTCTCTTACTAAGGTGGTACTGCCTTTTTTGGCAGTTCAGCCATCACAGCCTGGTTTAATTCTCCTTAGGTAAGAAAGGATTAACATCCCTAATACACAGAACCCCAGGAAGGGAGTAAACCCTGGTCTAATAGTACAGCGATGGCCTTGAGGATAAATACATGCTCTCTTCTGCCTTGTACAATTTCAGTGACATGATTTGAGGCTCAATTGAGTACTGGCTACAGCGAATGTTCCCTTGGTGGATCTCCAGATCTTAATTCTGGAGATGATGGCAGAGCCAGAGGTGAGAGGTCAGATAGGCAACACTAGTTCTCCCTGGAATTTCTCATCTCCCACACTCAGGCCCACCTGTGTTTCAGAACACACTAGGAAACATTAGCAACCTTCATAGACATTTATGCCAACCACACATAAATAATAGTCAATCCAACTGACATTTGGTCAATGGAAAGTTATATGCCATAGTGTGCTGAAAATGAGCTATACTTAATAATAACCAGACTTAAGAGAATGAAAACAAGATGCAAGTCTACTAAAAAATGAAGAGCAATGTTCTACATATCATATTTTTTTTCATATACTATGAATTTCCAAATTCCAAAAGCAGTAGGTCTTACATGTAATTTAGTTGTGGAACTTTCCATGAGGTATTTGTTATTGAGAGATGTATGATATGTAAGGAAGACTTGGTTGCTTTGAAAAGAATGCCAGCAGGATTTAAGAATTCCATTGCCACGTTACCATAGTACCAGGCACATAGTTGGTGAGCAATAAATAGTTGTTGAATGAATATATATAAAAAAATTTGCTCCCTGTGGCTCTGATATTCCTGGAAGTAGACTTAGGCAGCTAACCTGTGTGTATATATGTGTATACATTTTTCAGATGAAAGTTTACATTCCTGCTTAATTCCACATAATGTCACCTTAATATTTCCCTTTTAGGGGTAGATTCAAATTAACTTGTTTTAGCTTATATGGGTTCTAAAGGCAGAAGCAAAAGCAGTTCATACATATATATCATGGGACTTGAAAAAGTCCATGGAAAAATGGAATTGAAAGACACCAGAATTTTCCCATGAACTTTGTGAAGATCCCTCATGTGTGTGTGTGTATTTGCTTTTTATTGTGGTAAGAATATATACATATATAACACTTGTCATTCCAACACTTTTTATGTGTACAATTCAGTAACATTAATAATATTCATAATGTGTTGAAGCTATTACCAGTATCTGTTTCTAAGTTTTCCTATCACCCTGAGCAGAAGCTCAATGCTCACTAAGTAATGACTCCCCTTCTCCCCTTCTTCCCCTTCCTGGTAACTAATGAATTTTGGTTTCTATACACTTGCCTATTCTACATATTTCATATAAGTAGGTTCAAACACTATTTGTCCTTGTGTGATGACTTATTTCATTAAGCAAAATGTTCTCATGTTTCATCTATGTTGTAGAGTGCATAATGAACTCATTCCTATTATGGCTGAATAATGTTCTATTCCACCACTTGTCTATCAGTTTGTCTTACTGTGGTGGCGTGCATGTTGCTGTGATTCTGGAATCTATGCCACGGGTAATTTAAATATCAGCAGGGTCACCCATGGTGGCTAGGTTTCAGATGAGCTTCCAGACAGAGACAGACTAGGAAGAAGGAGAGTCAGACTACTTCTGAATATTTAATAACTGAAAATATTGTGAATAGTGGTGGAACATTGTTAGCACCAGAGTATTGAATAATGAGACATGATGAAAAGCACCAGAATATTGTCACATATAGTGCAAAGGTTTTCGATTGTATGAATCATGACAAGCTATGGACAACATTGCAACAAATGAGTATTCCAGAACACTTAATTGTGCTCATAAAAAACCTGTATGCAAAACAAGAGGCAGTTGTTCAAACAGAACAAGGTAATACTGAATGATTTAAAATTAGGAAAGGTGTGCCTCAGGGTTGTGTTCTTTCACCATATTTATTCAATCCCTATGTGAACTCATTTCTGTTATGGCCGGGCAAATAATCCAAGTAGCTGGATTATATGAAGAAAAACATGGCATCAAGATTGGAGGAAGACTGATGAACAACTTGTGATATGCAGATGATACAACCTTGTTTGATGTAAGGGAAGAGGACTTAAAATACTGCCTGATGAAGATCAAATACATAGCCTTTGGTATGGGTTGCATCTCAATGTAAAGAAAATAAAAATCCTCACTACTGGGCCAATAAACAACATCATGATAAATGGAGAAAAGATTGAAGTTGTCAAAAAGTTCCTTTCGCTCAGATCAAACATCAACACTCATGGAAGCAGGAGTCAAGAAATCAAACATTGTATTGCCTTAGGTAAATCTGCTGCACAAGACCTTTTTAAAGTGTTGAAGAGGAAAGAAGTCAGTTTGAGGACAAATAACCTCTTATGCATGTGAAAGTTGGACAGTGAATAAGGAATATCTTTGGAGAACTGATGCATTAGCTCTGGTATTGGAGGAGAATATTGAAAGTACCATGGACTGCCAAAAGAACAAACAGAAATGTGTTGGAAGAGGTACAGCCACAATACTCCTTGAAAGCCAGGATGGCCAGACTTCATCTCTCATACTTCGGACATATTATCAGGAAGAACAAGTCCCTGGGAAGGATGTCATGTTTGGTAAGGCGGAGGGTCAGAGAAAAAGAGGAAGATCTCCAATGAGATGGACTGGCACAGTGGCAGCAACAATGGGCTCAGGTGTAGCAACCATTGTGAGATTGGTCCAGGACCGGGCAATATTTCGGTCTGTTATGCATAAGGTCACTATGAGTCAGTACAAACTTGATGACACCTAACAACAACAACAACAATATTCTCTTGTATGTATGTATTTCATTTTAAAAATCTATTCATCTTTTTATGGACATTTGAATTACTTTCAACTTTTGTAACTAATGTTGCAGTGAACATTGATATACAAATATTTGCTTGAGTCCCTGCTTTCAGTTCTTTGGAGTATATACCTAGGAATGGAATGCTAGATCATATAGTATTTCAATGCTTAACTTTTTGAAAAACTGCCAAGCTGCTTTCCATAGTATTTGTACCATTTTGCAGTCCTACCAGCAATAGATACGGATTAACATTGTACCATTTAAGGTTATATTTAGAATTCTAAACCAGGTAGAGATTAAATAAGACCTGATTAAAGTTAATGATAAATGTTTCCCCAAATATACATAGTGCTTAATCTGAGAGGTCCTTTCCTGTTTTCTGGAATTCTTTTTCCTGTTTATTTTTCAGCTTCAGGTCAAGTTCTGGGGAGACTTATCCCCCAAACCCTGACCCTCTAACCCTGCACATCAGGGCACTGTAAACCAGAAGTATGCTTTGTTATGTGTGCACTGACATTTCTCTAACACAGCACAACCCTGCCACATGGAGGATGTTAATGAATAACCCAAAATTTATTTTCACATTTATTTAGGACAATCTCATTGCCATTGTGCCAACATCATCAGCACAACTATATATTATATACAAAGAATAAAATCTGAAGAAAGGGAAAACACATACACACAAAAGCTGGGTTTAAATGTCAGCTCTGTTGTTGTTTAGTGCCATCAAGTTGGTTCCAAAACCTAGCAACCCTGTAAAGAGTTTCTAAAGAGTTACTGATGGGTTTGAACCACCAACCTTGCAGTTTACTAGTCCAGTATTTATCCATTGTTTATCTAGCTCTACCACTTATTAATTTCCTGATGTTTGTTGGTTATTGAGGATATTTGAGCATAATTTTCCTTGGAGGATTGACGTACAAGTTAAACAAGGTCATATAGGTACAGTGTCTGGCACCTGGTAGGCAAAACTGTTAATTTCCTCTTAATTTTAAGGGGTCCATTTTGACTCCCATTATCTTGGCCTTCATGTCCTGTGTTTTCTGTATACAATTCCCTGGCTCCAACCTGAGGTAAATACATAATCATTAGATTACCTTATAGTTTGATTGTTTCTGACATATATAGTAGTTTGGTCAAAACGTCCTTATTGAATATATGAGGAAAGTGAGAATTTGGGATTTTTGGAGATGCACTAGGTTACCTTCTGTCAGGGTAGAGATCTGTTTCTTTGTTCCATGATGGCATCAATAGAAGCATGTATACTTCTTAAATTCACTTTTAAGATTAAAGTTCACATTCCTGCTTAATTCCACATTGTTGTTGTTGTTAAGTGGCATCCAGTTGGCTTCGACTCATAGTGACCCTGTATAGGGTTTCTGAAGAGCAGCTGGTGAGTTTGAACTGCAACCTTGCAGTTAAAACTGACCTTGGGGTCCAGTGCTTTATCATACAGTGGCATACCAGGACTCATAGCCCCACCTTAATATTTTCCCACCTAGCCACCTTAATGTTTTGCCCTTAGGGATAGATTCACATTACCTTGCCTCAGCATCTGTGGATACTGAGGGCAGAAGCAATAGCAATTATTGCAGCTGAAATGCAGTAACATTGTCACTGTCTGTCACCTACAATTACTATCCTTAGGTATCATAGTCTATTTTTAACATGGACGTCATGAAGACATATCATAACACTGTCCTGCTCAGTGTTGTTCAGGGACTTCCCAACTCACCTAGAATAAATGTCAGGCCTTTATATACCATAGCCTGTATGAGCCTACATGACCTGGACCCTGTCTAATCCTCAGCCTCATCTCCTCTGTTTTCCCTTATTTGCTGTGGTCCAAACACTCAGAACTCTCTGCTATTTTCCCATCATGCATAACTAAGTCTCCCACCTCAGGAATTTCATATCTGCTGTTTCCCAAGTCTGAACACTTCTCCTCAAATAGGCACATGCATCATTCTGACCTTTTCTCAAATGTTACTTCCTCAGGTTAACAACCACCTTCTCAGGGAGATCTTCTCTTACTGCATACTCTACTAAGATTTTTCTGTTAAGTTCCATCGAGTCTGTTCTAACTCATGGCAACCCTGTATAGGGTTTCTGAGGAGCAGCTGGTGGGTTTGAAATGCTAAGCTCATGGTTAGCAGTCCAGTGCTTATCCTAAAATGCCACACCGTAACCATAAAAACTGTACTCTTACCTATTTAAGTACACAGGATGCTGTGTTACAAAACTTCTCTTACAATTTAAGTCCTTTTCCTGAAAGATTCCCCACACTCCATATTGTCTTCATATCCTGCCAAATAAATGTAGATAAAACATCCTAGAGCACAGGACCAAGATGCTAAAACTTGAGAACTAGTACCACATAGGGCTGATTCAACCTGTAAGGGTCAGTTACTTAATGTCTCCGGGCCTCAGTTTCCTCATATCTTAAATGGGGATAATGAAAATACCTACATTGTAAGTATGTACTATATGAGAAGTGGAGTTAATGTGCTGGACTGCAAGGGCTGTTTGAACTGCAAGGTCAGCCATTCAAGCTTACCAGCCACTCTGCTCCTCGTAAACCCTATACAGGGTTGCTATGGGTCAGACCCAAGTCAACGGCACTTAACAACAATGACAGCAACAATATGAGAAGTAAATTAAATAATATAACATGTAATTAGCAAAAAGCATCACTCAACATTTGTTAGCATGAAAAATGATGCTAAGTACTGAGATCTTAAGGAAGGCAATTCTTGACTTCAAAATGTTATTTTCTAACATGAAATATAGAAATAATTTTCCTTCAGATGTGTTTTTAGAATGATATCAGCCTGTGGAAATTCATGCAAACTGTCCCAATATACAGATTTGAAATGGTAGCAGATGTCTACTCTATAAAATGACTTTTGACTACTCATAGTTTACACTGTGGTCAACTGTACTTCAGCACTTTGAGTTCCTACCCCTTGGGTGGGTGAGTGAATCTTCAGGATTTGCTTTGTTAAATCATCTTCATTTATTTAATTTTTCTTTGGGTTGTTGGGTTTTGCTTTTGGCACAATTTGCATTAATTGCTTATGGAAAACCTTGACTACTCCTGAATGGTGTGAGAGACGTGGTTCCAAGAATAGGCCTAGGGAGGACAGGCTTGAGGTAAAATAGGGCAGTATGATGAGAGATCTGCTGGGGGCAAATCAGACTCAGACCTTTCGTGGCACTTAGAGAGAGGTGTTGAAAACTCATGTCCCTTTTAAACCATAACTACCTTATACTTTGGGAGAACACTGTGGTGTTATAGGGTAAGCATTGGATTGCTAACCACAAGGTCAGCAATGTAAGCCCACCAACCGCTCTGAAGGAGAAAGATGAGACTCTCTTCTTCCTGAAGATTTACAACCTTGGAAACTTTATACATGTTGCTATGAGTTGGAACTAACTGGCTGACACTTAACAGTGACCACCTTATACTTTGAGTCTTCTTCTCTTAGTTTTGGTCCTTATTTAAGACATGCATTATTGATCTCCTCTAGGGAGTGGGAGTCCTGGTGTGGCACTGCGGGTTAATGTACTGGATTGCAAGGTTGGTTTGAACTGTAAGGTTGGCAGCTCAAACTCACCAGATGTTCCTTGGAATGGCTATGAGTCGGAACCAATTCAACGGCACTTAACAACAACAACAACAACAAGGGACTAGGAAATTTTAGTTAGTATACCTTTGATTTAGCATCAGCTTTTATTTGGAACAAGATCTAAATTTTCAAGAACTCTAAGTATTGCACACACAGACATACATTCACACACACGCATACACACATACATGCACAAATGAGGTTTAACAGGAACCAGAAAAACATCCACAATAAAGTAAAAGTAATCAAGGACAATTTATCTACTCTTACTTTTAGCCTATTTTCTCCTTCACAAAGCGGACACAATAATAACCTAATTATAATATGATCGTGAGGATTAAATGAGATAATGAAAGGCTCTTGAGTCAATGTTTAGAGGCAAGAATCACTCAAAAATAATTGTTTGCCTTTCTGGGATAAATTTAATAGCCATATAGAAATATTAGTGCCCAAGTTGCACCAGACCTAAGGGGTATGTGTGTGCGTGTGGTGGGTGGTAGTTTTGGGGACAGCAGGGTAAGAGAGACCAAGAAACAAGTATTACTCCCAGAGAACTAATTTCCTATTTCATGCATATCCTCCCAAACACAATAAAATACACTTTTCCAGATTCCATATCAGCAGCCTGAGATAGAATGTCATGATTTTTTTCCCACTTTTCTCAGCAGGAAACTAGGAAATGAGTCATAAAACAATAATACTGCCTTAAAATAACATAGGGTAGTGTGATCCCACAATGAACTGGAGTTGAGCTCCAGAGGGAACCTACACCTCCAAAGGAGAAATTTCATTAAAGAAGACTTGCCCTTTCCCATTGAGAGTTCTGGGTCTGACTTTCTGAGGCTGGGAGGGCTGTGTCATGCTGAGTGGGAATCCCAGCTTCCCACAGTTGTGGAAAGCGCCTCTCTTCTCAGAAACAGAACTAGCTGAAGAAGGAAGGCAACCTCCCTGCTCTTTACAAAGGGATTGTGCCACATCAGCTAGACCCATGATGAGGTGTCTTCAGATTTGCACAAGCTTAGCCAAATTTTGGAGTTCACTAAGTCGGACATGTGATAACTGAGGCAGGAGCTGGGCTGACATGTAGAGTAGTGGTCAAGTGCACAACTTTAGGATTCAGACAGACCTGGGTTAGAATCCTGGCTTTGTTTCTTATTAGCTGTGACTTTGAACAATATATTTATTCACTCTCTCTCAGCCTGTTTGGTCCTTTGTAAAATTGGCACAATAATACCTAATTATAATGTGGTTGTGAGGATTAAGTGAGATAATGAATGCACTATAATCTGTGATTAAAATATAAAATTACATTTCCTTTCATATCTAAACTATGCTAAGCCCTTGTTCTGACGGCTATAGGAAGCTCAATTTTCTGTTGAATTTCTATCATCAAGTTATTTTGGGAAATACTGGAGAAAATGCTTGAAAGTTCTACCAATTAACCCTGGTAGTAATTTTTCCTCTGAAAGATTACTATGGCAAATATATCTGTGAACCTCATCCCATTGGGTGGCTCAGTTCTCTAGGATTGAGCTTGTTAGAATGAAGCCACAGCTAAAGCATTTGTGCTTGTGTGACTCAGCAAAATATGCCCGATCCTGATACTGTACAAAAAAAAGAACCCTACCTCCTATAACACTGTCTACTCAACTGGGTTTATTAATCCATTGCCAGAATCACACAGAACTCAGATAACATGTATTTATGGGGTTTATTAGGGAAGTTAAAGGGTTACAATATAGAACCAGAAAATGCTCAGGGCACAGTTTTCTAGTCAACTGCTGATAAATGTCCACAGGACTCATCTCTGTACCATAAGCTTTTGCCTGAAGGCGTTCAACTCTAGCTCCATAGGTCAGCAAATCTAGTTCCCCCACTTAAGTGCCTGGAGGTACCCCAGTCTACAAGTAAACTTTCTGCCCAAAGTTACTAAGTCTTACTTTTTGTGTCTTGTGCTCTGGTTCTTGGTTCTGTTGCTGATGTTGCTATTATTCCACTTCTCCAGCGTCACAACTTTTTGTCCTGGGTTGAGGATGTGCAATGAGCAGGGATCCTGGGGTCTAAAGGACACGCTCCACTCCTGGCTTTCTTCTTTGATGGTAGTGAGATGGCTCATTTTAAATACAGGATCGAGTCTGTCTTAGGCCAGGCTTTCTAGAGAAGCGAAACCAATGAAACATAAATATTTATATAGAGAAAGAAAAGTTCATTCTCTTACAATTGCAGAGTTCCAGGTCCCCAGTGGAAGAGAGACAGAGAGTCTCCCCTGCCCCCCATGTCCATTGTATTGGGAGCAGGCCACACATCCAAGGAATCATCCCTTCAGTTGATTAGCTGCTCATAGCCACTTAGCATAGAGCTAACTATGTCTGCATTTAAGTTTCATTACCATGGGAATAAGCACATCCCTACTACTAAACTTCAAGGAGCTCTGGTAGCGTAGTGGTTACGAATTGAGCTATGAACCACAAGGTCAACAGTTTGAACCTACCAGCTGTTCCGCAGAAGAAAGATGAGGCTTTCTGCTCCTGTAAAGATTTACAGCCTCGGAAACCCTGCTCCACGGCACTTAACAACAACAACTACTAAACCTCTGGAAATTCTTGCCTAGTTGAATTGACACAGAATCCTAACCATTATAGTCCGCCCTTGTCAGCTTGCAACATACAAACTATATGCAAAATCTCTAAATAAAGAAAATTGTAAAGCCATACTTGCACCTAATATGATATAACTAAAACATGTACAACTGAAAATGTATGGGCCCAATTTTCATATTATATGTTGCCAATTAACAAAACAAAAATATTTGATGCACACATACAAAACAAAAATTCATTTAAATGTCCAAAGGGCACATTCGGCAAGCCAGTCTCCTGCCCATAGGCACACAGCCTTACTTAGTCCATGGGCCTAGAGTCCATAGCTGCTCTGTCTTTCCATGCCACCACCTCTGTCACCATCTCTGCTGTCATTTCTTATCCAGTCAGGGATCCTATGCTCCAATCATACTCTTACTTAAAGATAGTCCCGGGATTGTCTGTCCCTGAAATGAAAGAAAACTATTCTCTCCTTTTAGTTACACATCTTCTACAATTACAGTTTTGACCATCACAATGAACCCTACTAACAGTTATTCACAATTGAAAAATCATAAAATCTATCAGCATCACCCCCCAACTCCCTTTCACCAAACCCATTTGGAAAAGAGGACAATCCTAATCATTACAAGTTCCAAGTTAACACGATTACAGTGAACTTTCTTACCCTCTACAGCTGACTCATGTCATCCTAGCGATATCTTCTTCCATTTTACTTTTGACCCAGATTGATCAGGAAAAGAATAATTTGGTGAAAGTTACAAAAATAAGGCTAGAGATGCATAGGGCCAGAACTTCATTAGCAATTTGGGCCTTTGAATGAGTTAGAAAATAATGTTTTCTTCCAGGTGGACTCAGTCCCATATGAAGGTCCATGGTTTGTTAAAGGTAGTGCAGGCTGGTATTCAGCCCCCAACGTTCTCCCCCAGCCAGATGCTTTGGAAAATAAACAAACAAACAAACAAATAAATAAATCCCACCATAAGCAATATCCCTAAGGTAGGCTCTGTCTGCATATAACAGAAAACACCAGTGCAATACTGGCTTAAACAAAATAAAAGTTTATTTCCTATTTAAGTAAATGCAATAGAAGGAGGTTTTTCAGGATTGATCTGACTGCTTCATGTTGTCAGCAGTCCTAGGTTCTTGTTTTTCTAGTCCATAATCTTAAGTATCTGACTTCAAGATCATCTAATTGTTCATAATAGCTCAAGTAGAACTCGGGCTATCACATTCAAGCTCTAACTACAAGTAGTTTCCATTCATTGATTGTTGTTGTTGTTAAGTGCCGTCGAGTCAGTTCCGACTCATAGCAACTCAGTATAGGGTGTCTAAGGAGCAACTGAGTCTGAATTGCAGATGTTCTGTTTCAAACTGACCTGGAGGTCCACTGCTCATCCTACAGTGCCACACCAGGGCACCAATGATTACTCAGTTTTAAATCAGTTCTGATGTAAATTGACTCTCTCTCTATCTCTCTTTTTCTCTTTCAGTTTTCATTATTATTTTCATTTATTATCAGAATCTTTCAAATACAATCCTTATTTGTCTTTGGAGGTTGGAAACATTGTGTTTGAGAATGATAGCATCAGCAAATTATAAACTGCAACATTAAAAAAAAGAAAAAGATTGTTGTAAGTGCCATTCATTATAACTTGAATTTGTGAAGTTACAGTCTGCCCATAGTAGGAAAAAGGAAGGAGTGGAGATGAGCATGCCCCCTCTTCACATACATATAATTTTGCATAAATATTTTTAGCCCAAAATTGATCATAAGACCATAAATGTCTACAAATAAAACTGAGAACTGTTATTTTTTTTAACTGGGCACGTGGTTATAAGGTGCTTTTTATTTTGTTTTGCTTTGAACATTCAATAAGAATATATATGGAATCCTGCTTTGGTGCTGTAGGATAAGCACAGGGCCACAAAGTCAGTTTGAACTGCAAGGTCAGCAGTTCAAACTCACCAGCTGCTCTTCAGAACTGACTTGATGATGCTTAACAACAACAGTAATGAATTGACCTCATGCCAAGCATGATTTTTGAACACATTTCCTTTGCTTTCTATGTTCTGTAATTAGCAATATGGCCATGAAACCTTTGGACACCATTATGACTTATGCTGATGGCCTCCCTCATCAGAATGATGTCTTTGTCTTGTATGTGTCCTGTTTAAGATTTAATATAGCAGTCTCTTTAAAATATATTTGAATTTGGGGTCTCTTCCCCCCGCCCCAGAATAAAGAAAATGTACAAATGATCAAAGAACAAAACATGAGTACAAAGAAAGATAGAGACTTGATTTCCTCATAATTCACTAACATGTTGAGGATCTTGTGGTTGATGGACCATTGAAGGGTACCCTTCAACACATTCACCTACAGTAGCACACAGTGCATTTCCTCAAAAATTTCTCATTATTCTCATCAGTTGGCCCACTGGAGACCAGATAGAAGGTTATCTGATGAATTCAGAAGCAATGCCCAGTCCATCTGAGTCACAAAGATTGATGAAGAATTCCATGTCCTGGAGATACAGAGGGAAGCCGTGGGGTCACACCCCAAACACCTGCAGAGATCAGCACATTGTGGATGAGTAACTTCATGTTGCCACTTTGCCTATGGTGATTCTATTTTTAAGGAACAGAGGGAAATGAATAGTGGAGGAAGGAAATTGGACATTTCTCACAAGGTTTTTCTATCTACTAGTTCTATTTTACACTAAACATAGTTCCAGTTAACTCCTCCTGTCCAAAGATCATTTTGTTTCCTCCCTGAGTAAGGCTGACAGTGGAAACATTCATTTCCTTCAGGGCAAGCTCCTGATCCCACCCAGAGGTCTTAATGCCATTGTGACAAGACAGTAACAAAGGTAGCAAGTACCTTTCTCAAAAAATACTTTTCCAGCTTAAATAATACCATATATGGGCTCCAAAATCCAGTCTAAGTCTGTATTTTAGAAAAACACATATCCTCATCTGCAAAAATATAGTCTGTCAGGACAAACTCCCCTCCAAGGCTGAAATTCAAATGGAACACACAAGCAGGCATGTAAGCTTGCTGGTGACCACATTGTCTACTGGTGAGTGGAAGAGGTGGAAAGGCAGCAATGAAGATATGGGCTGAGTCTGACCACGTTCCATAGACCCCTGTTGAATTGGAGATGAAAGAGAGAAGAGAAAGGGCTGGTAGGTTTGAAGTGTGGTGAGACCTGGGGACTCCTGAGCCCTTGGACAAGGACATAGCCATGGAGGACTAGAGCTGAGAGTGAAGCATCCAGCTGATATGAAGTGAAGGGAGACACACAAGAATGCCCAGACTTGCAGATAGTACCCCTCTGACCTAGTTTTGATGGCTTGATGATCAGAACTTGACTAGAGGAGGATAAAAAAAAAAAAATTTGATAAAGGAAACAAGCGTAAATTGCTATAATTTGATGAACTTGACCTATGCTTATGGATGTAATATCTCAAAATACCAACTGAGAGGGAAGGAATCTTCCTATCAAGGATCAATCCTATCCCCTCTGTACACAGGGCTGATAGAGATGGGCTGATAGGGATGGAGAGTAGACACTGAATACCTTATATGGGGGTGCTACAAAGGCACAAAATGGCTGGATTATAAGTTTTCAAGAGGGAATTAAATTTCAGAGTGTGGGGGAAGGCAGAAACCCACTGAATAGTTTTCATCTTGTCTAGATGGGTCTGCTGAAAGGAGATGGGAATAAGATTCTTATGATTCAATAGTGAGTAATTGTTATTATAACTAATGGCGATTGTCACAACTGTAAAGGTAGAAGTTTTGTAACATAAAGTGAGGCATAGTTAATCTTACAGTCCAGGAACAGAGGACCCTAGGATCATCAAGGGAGAAGAGCATGAGTGGAATGTGACACCCTATCCAGAGAAGCAGCGACACCAGAGTTGGAGGCAGAGATGAGGACATAGAGAGAGGGAGCAGCTGAGGACTCTAGACTCCTACAAAGAGAAAGGTTGTATGCTGGCGACAGAAGACAGGACTGCAGAATGTGCCCTTTGGTTGTTTAAATGATTATACATTCCTGAGTGTTTCTGTGTACATAAAAAACCCCCCACAAAAACCAAACCAAAAAACCCCCAGAGGGAATAGACACAAGTACTGTTGAATGATGATAAATGGAGGGGATTGTAATCATTGCAATGAAATGAAACATGATATGTACAAAACTGGTGTTCTCCCATGTAAACTATCACTCAATTCACAATAAAAACTTAATATATATATATGTAGTCTAACACTGGGCCTACTTTAAAATGCGTTAATATACAAAGCATTTAATATCTTAGTCTTTTACATTGTCATTCAGATTTATCTTGATTTCACAGTTGTTAGTTTTTGTTGTGTTTATTTTTCTTCCACAAAAATACTGGATAGATTCATGGAAAGAGAAAGGTTGTGTGCTTGAGGCCAGAAGGCAGGCTTGCAGAATGTACCGTTTGGTTGTTTTTTAAAATGATTCTATATCCCTGTGTTTTTATGTATATTATAAAAAATGGATAGGAACTTGGCTTATATTTGTAATAATAAGTTTTCCTGATAAAACTCTCAAACTCCTCCCAAAAGGAGGCCCCAAAGGTCTCCATCTAGAGCAACTGAAAACCGCCAACTACTTCCAATTGTATTTCTACATATATGGACTCCTGGTATGGCACTGTAGGATCAGCATTGGACTGTAAACTACAAGGTCAGCAGTTTAAACCCACCAGCTATTCCTTGGAAACCCTTTCAGGGTATCTATGAGTTGGAACTAACTTGATGGCACTTAACAACAACAACAACAACTACATATATCAAGTTTTTAGTACATGGTAAGTACTAAAATGTTGTTGCTATTGTTAAGTGCTGTTGAGTTGGTTCTACTCATAATGGTACTAAAAATAGTAGCTATTATTTCTACTTGCTTATTCCCTTTCCTCCTCTACCTCCAAAAAATATTTTTCATGACTTTGAAGAAAAGACTTAAGTAAAATAACATCACAACATTGAAAAAACAGTATTATATAAAAGAAAAGACCTATATTAACTGCAAAAAGTATGAGTTTCCTTGCAGTCAGGGCAAAGAAAGGAAACAAATAAAGCTTTATAACTTTCATCAGACATGAATAAACACAAGATTCTCAAGGAGGTGATGAGTTGTTTTGTTTATTTTTTCATGGCAGTGAATATAAGATATTTTCTCAGTGGAACTGGATATCGAAGGCATTGAAAAACATATTAAACAATGGTCTTTGACTACAGATTAATGAATCTAACAGGTTTCATATGGTCATTTCTTATAAGTACTAAGAATAACTAATAGCACAGGATTTCCTGTGTAAATTAAGATCATCCTAAGGGTACCAAAGATAATGTAGAGGTCTGCCTGGACTGATGGATAAAAGTCAGAATGATTTGGGAAGTGAATGGAAAGACTTGTTCTTTAGACTTGTTCCCCTGAATAGTCCTTCCTTTCAGCTGTATGACAGGGTTTGAATATGAACTCACTGTTGTTGTTAAGTGTCCTCGAATCCTTTTAGAATCAGTGCAACCTAATATAGAGTTTCCAAGGAATGCCTGCTGGGTTTGAACTGCTGACCTTGTGGTTACCAGTCCATTGCTGTTCCCACAGCGTCACACTATGCCTCCATGAACTCACTTTGTTATCATGTGCCATCGAGTTGGAACTGACTCATAGTGAACCCATGCACAGCAGAATGAAACAATGTCCAATCCTGGGCCAACCTCACTACCGCTGCCACACTTGATGCCATCAATGATGCTACCTGGCCAATCTATCTCATTGGGGGTCTTCTTCTTTTTCTCTGACCCTCCATCCTACCCAGTATGACATCCTTCTCCAGCGACTGTTCCCTCCTGACAATATGTCCAAAGTACGAGAGACAAAGCTTAGCCATCCTGGACTCCAAGGAGCACTCTGGCTGCACTTCTTCCAAAACAGATCTATTGGTTCTTTTGGCAGTCCATGGCACTTTTAGTATTCTCCTCCAACATCACAACTCAAAGGCATCAATTCTTCTACGATCTTTCCTATTCACTGTCCAGCTTTCGCATCCATATGAGGTTATTGAAAATACCATGGCTTGGGTCCACTAGTGACTATTATTTTATGAAGATGGGTAAAAATCAAAGGAATAGTTGATAAGGTTATATTTGACCTTTGGAGTTATTTTACCTAAAAAAATAAAATAAAAATTTAAGGTCTGCAAAGTACATTAATATACAAATTTAAAGTTTCTAACTACTAAGCACATGGTTATCTTTTCAAGGTTTTTTTCATTATGACATGAAAATAAAGAAAATTAGATCATAAAGAGAAAAAATTACCTAATAACCCTATAATCTTAATATAATTAATGTGATGACTTTCAAATATGTCTATAAATTCTTTAATAATCCTTTGAAATGGTGGAGGATAATTTCCCTCCCATCAAATAAGAGCTGTACTTACTAACTTGATTCCAACATATGAAACGTGGTAGAACTGCAAATGTGTGACTGAAAGCATTGTGGTTCCTTCCTTGCTCACTCACACTGCAGGAAGCCAGTTGCCATTTTGTAAGGGCATTCAAGTGCTTTAATTCTAGAGAAAGACCCTACTACTTTCTGTTGAATTTCTACACATACAGACTCCTGGTATGTCAAGAACAGATGCTTCCTGCCAACAGATAACCAGCTTCTGAGTCCTTCAACTACTAGCCATGTGAGTGAGAGTTTCTGGAAGTACATTCCCCAGCTCCAGTCAAGTGTGTAGACAATTATAGCCCTGACTCACAGCTTAGTTGTAAATTCGTGAAAGACCTAGAGCTGAACCCACCCAACTAAGCTGCTCCCAGATTTCTGAATTTGAAATTTTTTATTATTTGTAAATAAATAACAAATAAACTACAGGTATCAATTTCAGCTGAGTCTTGTTGCATCAAAATTTAGAAATGTTCCAAGGTCCAGATCGCAGGGACAGGTGTTCCAGGTACCGAAGAATCCAGACTACTATTTTAAGTTGCTAAGTTTTGGAGTAATTTAGTTGTATAGCAATAGGGAGCTAATATAATCAAAATGAATACCATTTTCCCTTCCATTGCAGAAATGTCTTTAATTTTCAGTAAGTTTACATAAACTTGTTTCATACTTTTCACTTTATCTTGGAGAGGCAGCATTGTGGTGACTGAGAATGCGGAAAATGGAGCCAGTTCACAGGGTTTGAATCCTGCTTAACTTCTCTTTCTTTGTGACTTTGGGCATGTCTCTATCTTTGTCCTAAATTTTTATCATTTGTAAATTGGACATGATAATAGTCCATGCGGTTATTGTGAGAATTAAATGAGTCAATGTGTATAAAATGATTAGAAGAGTCTCTGGTGTATAATGAGCACTATTGAAGAGAAAGCAGTAACTATACTATGCAAATATTAACAGTCACTTGTAAGGACTGAAAATAATACTGCCTCTCCTATTATTTCTAAGTTATGCTATATATACATTTTTGCCATTATAAGTAGTGTTGTGATAATCAGGTTTTGAAAAATGCTGTTTTATCAAATATAATCTTGATTCCTAGAGGTTGAACTAGCTCAAGAATGCTCTTAATGGTAAAACTATGCTTTGAAGAATTGTCTAATTCAGATATTCCACTCTATCCACCTGCCCTTCAGTTAATAAATGACTTTGAAGGTTTGGTGTGTTTATATTATGTGTCAATTCTTGGCTCTTTGTTAGAGCAGGTTGGCATGCAGTCTGGGTGGGCCAAGCTCCTGGCTGGAGGTGGGGTGGGGTGGTGGTGCTGGTGCATTGAGGGTTGCCGCATCAAAATTCACAAATGTGCGAAGGTCCAGATAACAGGAACAGGATTCCCAGGAACTTGAGAATTAAGACACCTGAATGTATATTCTAGAACTGCTGCTTACTAGCTATGTAACCTTGAGCAAGATCCAGGCTCATTTCCCACAACTTTAAAGGACACTAATTACTGGTGATTAGAATGGAAAAGTAGGAAACAAAGAGGAAGGTCAGTAGTTGGAAAATACGGCCTTGGTAATAAAAATATTCTGGAGTTTGAATGCTAAAATTTTGAAAGGTCAATGACTTATTCATTACAAATACCATTTTTAAACAATATAAAAGGCAACTATGCGCATGGACTTCACCAGATGAAATACACAAGAATCAAATTGACTACATTTGTAGGAAGAGAGCGTGGAAAAATTCCATATCACCAGTCAAAAACAAAGCCAGAGGCAGACTGTGGAACACACCATCAGTGGATAATACGCAAGTTCAGGCTAAAGGTAAGGAATATGAAAACAAGTCCACAAGAGCCAAAATATGACCTTGAACATATCCCACCTGAATTTAGAGACCATCTCAAAAACAGATTTGATGTATTAGACACTAATAACTGAAGACCAGAGAACTGTGTGATGACATCAAGAATATCATAAAGGATGAAAGTAAAAGGTCATTTAAAAGACAGGAGATAAAGAAAAGACCAAAATGGATGTCAGAAGAGACTCTCAAACTTGCTCCCCAGTGTAGAGATGCTAAAGCAAATGGAAGAAATGAGGACTAAAAGAGCGAGCTAAACAGAAAATATCAAAGGGCAGTCTGAGAAGACAAAGTGTTATAATGAAATGTGCAAAAACCTGGAGTTAGAAAACGAAAAGAGAAAACCACACTAGCAATTTTCAAGCTGAAAGAACTGAAGAAAAAATTGTCCCTGGTGAATGACACCATGCTTGATAAAGTGGAGAGTCAACGAAAAAGAAGATCCCCAACAAGATCGATTGACTTAGTGGCAACAACAGTAGGTTCCAGTATAAGAGTTGTGAGGCTGGCACAAGACAGTGCAGGATTTCAGTCTGTTGTGTATAGATAGGATCGCTATGAGTCAGAACTGACTTGATGGCACCTAACAACAACAACAAGTCTCATCGTACAGGCAATAGTAAATGACATTTGTTAAAACACACAGTAAAATTATAAAGATGAGCATTATTTCCAGGACTGTGAACTTCCTGGGGCCAGGGCAGTGTAGTACATTCTTCCTTCTAGCAAATGAATTCCATTGCAGCATTGATTGTGCTTGAATTACATGTCTGGGTCATGTATCTCTAGCATCTAGCTTAGTAACTGGCACATAATGGGCACGCAGCAAATATCAATTGAATGAACTAATTACACTTATCTTGAATAAGAACTTGTGCGACCTTGGAGAAATCATTCACTACCTAGATCCCTTAGCTGTGTTGCCCAGGTAAAATGGCTGCTTCTTCTGCCTGCCTCCCACATGTGTTGCTCCTCCATGGACAGGAATCCTTTTAGGGGTCAGTTATTTCACAGCTGGAATTGGTATTAGCACTAATGTCAGCCATTATCATAGGAGAGGTCCCTGTACTTAACTGAATGTTGTCCCATGGGGTTAACAGGAAAGTAGCAGAAAAAAAGCCAAAGGAGACGCGATAGCTTGTCTTAACTTTTCTTTATGTGCTTTTTGTTATCTTCCTTGCTTCTTCCCACCACACCCTTGCATGATCTCTTCTATTCAGAAAGACACATACACATCTTCCCAAGTATCATTTAAGGGCTGGGGTCCAAAGTCTTCTCTTATCTGAAATTCACTGTGTACTTGTTACTGGCAGATCTTGCAAACAACTCAGTGGGTGTTTTTATAGGTGGCATTAAAACAAAAAATTGCCACACCACTAATAAATTTTTCCTTATTGTAATTGTTGGCAAATCAAATGTCTAGGAAGATGAACTGCCTGAAATGCTTCATTATGATTGCAAGAATATTTCCGATAGGATTTCAACAGCTCCTGACTGACTGTCAACTTCACTTTGTGGATTTTATAAAGTTGTCCCCTAGCCTCCCTAATAGGTCCTAACATTCTTGTTAACATTCAGGTCAGTTGTTGAGTTCCTGAATCATTCCGAGTAATTAGTAGCTAGAATGACCAGGTAGCAGGCAGTGTTTGCCTATAAACCATCAATAGGAGCTGCTATGTCATCTCAAGTGGTCCTGCAGCCATCTCACTATCAGGTTTTGAGTTTTGCCTTCAGAAAGCCAGGTTTAAAGTAAAACAGACAGATAGCTGTAATACACATTTAAGGAAAAGCGTTTCATCTTTATTCCTCTAGCCACATGATGTGGTTAGGTATGTAACCCAGCCAATTTTTGACTCATAACAACGCTGTGCATCTGTAAAACTGCTCCCATAGTATTTGCTAGTCACAGGGTCGCTATGGGTCGGAACTGACTTGATGGCACTTAACAACAACAACAAATATTTATGGTAGAAGGTTGTCAGACTTTTCTCTCATAGAGATGCTTTGTGGGTTCAAACGGCCAGCTTTTCAGTTAGCAGCTAAGCTACTTGATTAGGTATATCAACCTATGAAAGGGAAGTAAAAAAAAAAATACCACTACTAGGGTTCCAGTTCATATTTTTTTTAATTCCAAACAAAACGTGTTTCAACGTGTCTCTGCAATCAGTGGATGATTGCCAACAAGTTCTCCCAGTAATATATCTAGGGTGACTTTGAAAATAAATCTAATATAAACAGTGGTTTTGGAGAGGATTTGCTTGGCCAGTTAAATTCAAGGCAGAGAAGTCAGATTAAAAGGTTATGGCAACTATTTGTTTTGTATTCCAAAGGGGTCACCTTGGTAGATATTCTCAAAGTGACAGGATGATCACAAGGACTTATTAGGAAGTAATTTTAAGAAAATGAAAACTGCGCTGATGAGTGTGATGATTAAGATTTTGTGTCAACTTGACTGGGTCAGGATTCTTAGGGGTTTGGCAGTTGATGTGATTTGATGTGATAAACCAGTGGAAGGATTAAGAGTGGGACACACCACCCTTGTAGTCCTAGTGTGGTGCTATGATATAAAGTGCTGGACTGCAAGGTCCATTTGAAACACAAGATTGGTGGTTCAAACTCACCAGCCGCTCCTTGGAAACCCTATACAGGGTCACTATGAGTCAGAACCTGCTCCATAGCACTTAACAACAAAAACAACACCCTTAATCACTTCACCACCTTGACAAATAGGAAACCCTCTTCAGGAGACAGAACTCTGAACTTGGACTTCTAGCCTCCTAAACTGTAAGAGAATAAGTTTCTTGTTGTTAAATCCATCCATTTGTGGTATTTCTGTTATAACAGTGCTAGATAACTAAGATAGAATAGTTGAGCTCAGGATTAAAAAAAAATTCCATCAGGGCAATGTATCTGTTTTTTTTTTTGTTGTTTTTTTTTTTAGGGTAATAAGGACTGTCCTATAAGACTTTCACTGGAAATACCTTATCCCATCCTCCCTACATTGCAGGTCTTTCCCCTTCATACTTTTTTGTTTCCAAACTCAACATGTAAAATGAACATGATTTTAGTCCCTAAAGGATGTCCAAACTGTCATCTTGATGTGGTATAAATGGAAGCGGGCACGATTCTCCAAGGAAGGGTTAGAGCGGTGGAAACACTGCCTTTAGAAGTGTAGAGACCTAGAGGGAGGCTATTTCAAGAATCAATAGCACCACATATTGTTATTTTTGTTTAGTCAAGTTTCATTGACTTTGTAATAACACTTTTTGACTTCCCCTCATATACATGAAAGTCAGTTGACAGTGTCTGGTAAGCACAGATGAATACTAAGCTTTTTACTATGCAGCATAGTTGCACTGTGTCAACTGGATGGGGTACTAATACCTCCCCGGTAATGTCAATGGCTGCTATTACTACCATCACCACCATCACCACCATCACCACCACCACCACCATCATCACCACCACCA